>NC_061828.1:30240209-30243418 GCF_019202785.1 Penaeus chinensis | reverse complement strand
CCCCCCTCCCCCCCCCCCTCTCTCTCTCTCCTCCGCTGTTTGGAAACCCCCCTCGCCTAACAACGAAATCCCCAAGAACAGATGCGTCAAGAGGAAATTCCGAGATTCCTCCTTAATCGAGTGTCTGAGACGTAATGACCTGGCCTTCGTTGCAGCCTCAGTGTGTCGATGCAACCTGCTCGGACATCGACGGCTTTGCTGGGTCTGGGTGTTTGTGTGTCTGTTCGTGTGTCTGGCTGTCTGTTTGTCTTGTGGTCTTGTTTGTTTGTCTATTCCCTTTTTTTTTGTCTTATTATCTGTCTACGAATCTATCTACAACATAGTATATATATATTATATATATATATATATAAATATATATATAATATATATTTTGTTATATGTATGTATGTGTGTGTGATATATGTGTATAGTAATCATATATATAATTATATATAGATATATATATATGTGTGTGGTGGTGTGTGTGTGTGTGTGTGTGTGTGTGTTGTGTGTGTGTGTGTGTGTGTGTGTGTGCTTTGGATGTATGTATTCAGCTATCAACATGTATTTATCTCTCAGATGCATGGCTCTTTGTCTACTTATAAATTTATATTCTTTATATAATCAAACGAGTGCATTAAACAAACCCTTCCTTTTCTGTGTATGAAAAACAAATACAAAACAAAAAAAAAATAACATTCTACCTTATCTTCATTCCTCACCTTTTTATCCCGCCCAATAAACAAACATTCTGCCTCATCATCACCCCTCTATCATGCCTTTTCTGTCTCATCGTTCCTCTCCCCTTTACCCTGCCCTCTCTGTCTCCTCATTCGTCGCCCCTTTAAACTGCCTTCTCTGTCTCATCATTCCTCTCCCCTTTATCATGCCTTCTCTGTCTCCCCGCATTCAATCCACAACAGACCCCCTCACCGCGTTTCTCTGTCTCTCCCTCCAGGCCAAAGCTACACGATGCTGGGGGGCGGAGAGACCTCGCACAGCCTTGGAGTGATGCCTTCTGCCGTGTGGTGGCTCTACAAGGCCCTGGAAGACCACAGAGCCAACACAGGAGCCCGTTTCTCCGTCAGGATATCGGCGCTGCAGATCGCTCCCGGAGACGTGGTGACGGACCTCCTCGCGCCCTATGCACAGGGTGGGTGCTGCGTGTCTCGTTGTCTCTCTGTGGGGCTTGATTTATTTGCGTTTCGCTTTGTGTTTTTCTTTGTATCCTGATTTATCTGCGTTTGTCTTTGTATCTGGATTTATCTGCGTTTCTCTTTGTGTTTCTCTGTGCATCCTGATTTATCTGCGTTTGTCTTTGTATCTGGATTTATCTGAGTTTCTCTTTGTGTTTCTCTTTGTATCCTGATTTATTTGCGTTTCTCTTTGTGTTTCTCTTTGTATCCTGATTTATCTGCGTTTCTCTTTGTGTTTCTCTTTGTATCCTGATTTATCTGCGTTTCTCTTTGTGTTTCTCTTTGTATCCTGATTTATCTGCATTTCTCCTTGTGTCTCTCTTTGTGTCTTGACTTATCTGTGTATCTTTTATTTATTTATTAATTTGCTATTTATTTGTTCATATATATGTTTATTTGTTCATTAATTTATATGTTTGGTTATCTATCTGTCTATCTATTTATTTATATATTTCTATTCATTTATTTGTTTGTCGTTTGTTTATATATTTGGGTATTTATTTATTTATTTATTTGTTATGTATTCCTTTATCTATCTATGCTTATTCACCTATCTATTTATATATCTATCTATCTATGTTTTTAATTTATCTACTTATTTATCTAACCATTCGTTTGTGTGTTTGCTTTTCAGATTGCTAAGTTATTTCTAGCCATCTATTCCTTCGTATTTTTTAAAAATAAGTTTCTGTTTTATCTCTCTCTATATATATCTATCAATCTATTTAAAATTTGTTTTTGTATGAGTTCGTTTGCCCTTCATTCTCTAAGAGAGAAACAGACAGATGAACGGACGAACGAACGAACACAGGGACACCGAAAGGTAAATCCATTAACAAAAGTCTAAGCAAAGTGAAAGAGAGAGGAGGAGGGGGGTGGAGAGAGAGAGAGAGAGAGAGAGAAAGAGAGAGAGAGAAGAGAGAGAGAAGAGGAAAAAGAGAAGAGAGAGATAGAGAGAGGGGAAAAGAGAAGAGATAGAGAGACATCAGAGAGAGGAGGGAAAGGGGGGGAGGGAGGGAGGGAGAGAGGGAGAGAGAGACAGAGACAGAGACAGAGACGAGACAGGAGAGAGAGAGAGAGAGAGAGGGGGAGGAAGAGAGAGAGAGGAGAGAGGGGAGAGAGAGAAGAGAGAGAGAGACGAAGGGGAGAAAATGAAGAGAGAGAGAGAGAGAGAGAGGAGAGAGAGAGAGAAGAGAGAGAGAGAGAGGAGAGAGAGGAGAGAGAGAGAGAGGAGAGAAAGAGAGAGAGAGAGAGAGAGGAGAGAGAGAGAGAGGAGAAGAGAGAGTGAAAACAGAAGAAGAAAGGAGAAAAAACAGACGAAAGAAAGAGAAGAACACAGAGAAGAAAAGAAACCAACAAACAACAGTACCCCCTCTGTTTTTGCATTTGCACAGTCAAGAGCTCTGCATATTGTTTGATAAACCCAATACTCCGAATGGTTAAAATGATGAAATATTCACAGCAGACTAGGGAAATGCTTATCAAAGATATTTGAATGCTGATGCTATTTATTTGCATATTTCCCCTGGGTTTTTAACGCCCTTCAGTTTACAGGGAATTTTTAAAGACGTCCCCGGGCCCTAACAAAAAATCACGGGTGACCGCTGATGTTTGTTGTTTAAATTTTGTAGTGGGTTTATCTGTCGATACATCATCAAACAAGTGTGGTGTGTTTTGTTGGTGTTGGGGTGTGTGGTGTGTGTGTGTGTTGAATGTGTGTGTGGTGGGTGTGTGTGTGTTGTTGTTGTGGGGGTGTTTGTTGGGGGTGGGGGTGATTATCAACGAGAAAAAAAGGTGGACTTCATAATCTGATGTAAACAAGACAGGTAAATGAATCTTAGCTTTCGACGTTTACTGCCCCTTGGGTATCGAGGACGAGGTGGGTGCAAGCTAGACTCCTACAGGGCGTGTGTCGAGGAAGTGCTTACTTTCACTGGAGTATCTCTCGGGGTTTGCTCGAGGAGGGAGATGGAGGTCGCGCTCGGGAGTGAAAGGTGCCAACGGCTGGCTCAAGAAGGATCTCCGAAGGAA
>NC_061828.1:30232709-30235209 GCF_019202785.1 Penaeus chinensis | reverse complement strand
ACAGCACAGATAGGTCGTGGTACAAAGTCGAGCTATGCTCTCTTTCTCTCTTCTCTCTTTCTTTATAGATAGATAGATAGATAGATAGATAATAGATAGCTAGATAGATAGATAGATAGATAGATAGATAGATAGATAGATAGATAGATAGATAGATAGATAGATAGATAGATAGATAGATTGATAGATAGATATGTGTGTGTGTGCATACATATACATATTCATTTCTCTGTCTGTCTGTCTGTTTATTTCTATCTATCTATCCATCAGTCTACCTACGTGTTAATTTTTTTCATCTATCTACAGTTATAACCTTTTTCACTGAGGATTTACCAGACGTGTTTCTCCCTCACACACACACTCATTCCTTCCTTCAGTATATCCACACATGACTTAAATTCCCCCAAGAAAAGCCACACTCACTCGACACTCCTTTCCTCCCCCCTACAGGAGAACAGTCCCCCGGCGTCTTCCTGATGGAGGACTCCGCCTCCTCGCTCCTCCTCGCCCACGCGGCCGAGGTCCGAGCGCCCACCATCGAGCGGGCGGCGAAGCTACTCGACGCCGCCCTCGCCCACCGCCACGTCGACGAGCAGGGGAGAGCCGCCCACCTCGTCTTCACTCTCAACATCTACCAGTACTCTGTCGACACTTCGGCCAAAGGAGGAGGTGAGCGTCGTTCGGGATTCGACTTCTTTTGACGTAATATTACGACACCCGCCCTTCATTGATAAAAAGGACGCAGTGGATGGCATTATACGTCGTCTGTCGTTTCAAGATTGAGATGTGAATTTAGTTATTAATTTATTTATTACCTTTTTTTATCTACCTTTTTTTGTTGTTGTTGTTGTGTGTATGTGTGTTATATTCCAAGGATTTTTGAAGGGAAAGGTTTGGTTTGAGTGAAAGAGGCTGTATGAAGACTGACGTCAGAATACGAGATTCTTGTTTATGTTTTGATTATTGCATGTTGCAGAAGAAAACGACACAGAGTAAAATGAAATGAAGTTTATCCTACTGCGTTTGTTATACATGGTAATTCAGGTTGATTTGTTGTTTATCTAATTTGTCTTCCCTTGTTTAAAAGTCTTAGCAGCATAAAGGGTAATTTTGCCGCAGAGGGAGTCAGTGTGATAAAAGGAATAAAATTTGGATTAAGCAAAGGATCAGATAAAAAAGAGACTGAATAAGCTGACGTGTAAATTGTGGGATCAGTCAGTTCACTTTTGAACACGAGAGGGATGCGTGCGCGAGATTTATATAAACATAAATGAAGAAAAACTGAGATTGAAATTTAATCTTTTCTCCTCATCCTCTGTGCACCTCCTCCTCGTCTTCCCCTTCCCTTTCATCACCACCATTTCCTCTTCTCGCTCCTCTTCTTCGTCTTCTTCTTTCCTCCTTTTCCTCTTTATCCTCCTTTATTCATCTGCGTCCTTCTCATTCTTCCTCCTTATTCTCCTCTTCCTTTCTCCCATCCTCTTCCTCCTCCTCCCCTCCCCCTCCACTCTTCCTCTTCCATCCCTTCAACCCCCTCCCTATCTCCCCCACCACCTATCCCCCCTACCTCCCCCCTACCAACCCCCCCTTCCCCCCCGCAGTGGCAGGGGGTCGCAGTCGCCTACATATCATGGACTTCGGAGCGTTGGAGCGAGGCAAGGGGCCCTCCAGACTCAACCTGTCGGCGCTCGGTAACGTTATCCTGGCCATCTTCAACGGCCAGAAACACCTTCCGTATAAGTGAGTGGAGTTGGAGTCTTTCTTGAAGGAGGAGGAGAAGGAGGAGGATGTGATGATACAGATGGTAATGGCATTAATAGCGTAATGATGATAGTGGTGATGATATGATAATGTCGGACGATTTTATCAATCATAAAAGAAACACCCCGAACTAAATGTTTTCTCTCCGTTTCCCCTTCCTACTTTCCACTTTCCCCTTTCCCCTTTTTTTCTCTCTCTCTCTCTTCCTCTTTGTTTCCCCAACCCTTTCCCCTCACCCTTTTCTTTTCCCCTTTCCCTTTCCCTTTCCCTCCCTTACCCACCCTCTCCCCCCTTCTCCCTCCCTCCAATACCCCTAACCCTCCTCCTTCTCCTTTTCCCCTTACCCTTCCCTCTTCCCCTTTTACCCCCCCCCCCTCCCAACGCAGAGACGGCAAACTCCCCCGCCTTCTGCGTGAGTGCGTGGGCTCCGTGAGATGCGTTGCGGCGATGCTTGTGCACGTGTCCGCCTCCCCTGCACACTTCCAGGAGAGCCTCGCAACCATCCAGCTGGCGTCGAGGGTACACAGGCTTAGAAGGAGGCGTATCAAGGTAAGGCGATAAGGGAGATAAGGATTTTCGTTGGGGGTGTGAATGGTATTTTTTTTTTTTTTTTTTATCTCGCTCTCTCTCTCTCTCTCTCTCTCTCTCTCTCTCTCTCTCTCTCTCTCTCTCTCTCTCTCTCTCTCTCTCTCTCTCTCTCTCTCTCTCTCTATCTCTATCTCTCTCTCTCTCTCTTCTT
>NC_061828.1:30222004-30230109 GCF_019202785.1 Penaeus chinensis | reverse complement strand
CCCTCTTCCTTCCTTCCTTGTCTTTGCTGACTGCTGACGTTTGTGCAAAGATATTTCTTTGTTCGTCTCTATATTCTATGTATGTGTGTCTTTTATGTGGTATCTTTTGTCTTTCGTTTTTTCTTCGCTTTTTGGCTTTATTTTGCGTTTCTGTGCCTATTTCTCCATTCCTCCCTCTTTCTATGTTGCTCTCTTTCATCATTATCTTCCTTTTTTTTCTCCTGTCTCTCCTCTCTCTCTCTCTCTCTCTCTCTCTCCTACCCTCCCCCTCTCCCCTCTCTCCTCTCTCTCTCTCTCTCTCTCTCTCTCTCTCTCTCTCTCTCTCTCTTTCTCTCTCTCTTTCTTTCTCACTTTCTCTCTCTCTCTCCTTATTTTTCTTCCACACTAACTTCCTCTGCGCTTTTCCAGCTTCCTCCTTCCTCCCGCTTTCTCTCTCGTCCTCCCTCCCACCTTTATTCCCTTTATAGTCCCTCATCTCCCTCTCTGCCTCTCCCTTACTAATTTCCTCTCTCTCGTCCTTCCATCCCTCTTTTCCTTCCTCCCCCCTCTATTTCCATCTCCCTCCCTCTCCCTCCCTCCTCCCTCCTTTCCCCCCTCTATTTCCCTCCCTCTCCCTATTTTTTCTCCCTCCCTTTTCTTCCCTCTCCCTCCCTCTCCCTCCTTCTCCTTCCCTCTCCCTCCTTCTCCTTCCCTCTCCCTCCTTCTCCTTCCCTCTCCCTCCTTCTCCTTCCCTCTCCCTCCTTCTCCTTCCCTCTCCCTCCCTCTCCTTCCCTCTCCCTCCCTCTCCTTCCCTCTCCCTCCTTCTCCTTTGCTCTCCCTCCCTCTCCCTCCTTCTCCTTCCCTCCCTCTCCTTCCCTCTCCCTCCCTCTCTCTCGCCCTTTCCCTCTCTCTTGCCCTATCTCAACTGGGCCATCTGTCACTAAGCTGGGTCACACAGCTGGTATCCATCACAGCGCTGTTATTTGGCACAACTTGGTCGGACACATCTCTCTGAAATATGATATTCTCAATAAGTGGTTCAAGAAGTGATATATAGGAGTCGATAAAATCAATCAGGGGTATAGGGAGGGGGGGGGGGTAAGGAGGGGGGGAGATGAAAGGGGGTAGGTGAGAGGAGGGAGAGAGATGAAGGTGGGGTAAGGGAGAGGAGGGAGAAAGAGGGAGGGAGAGAGGGGAGAGGTGGGAGAAAAGAGGGAGGGGGAGAGGGGAGAGGAGGGGTACAGAAGGAAGGGGGAGAGAGGAGAGGGGGGAGAAAGAGGGAGGGGGCAATTGGTAAAAAAAGGTTGTAGGTAGGGAATACGGGGGGGGGGGGTGGAGGAGGGGAAAGGAGGGGATGGATAATGGATGAGGGAAAAAAAAAAAGAGAAATAGGCAGAGAGCAGGTAGAGAGAATGAATAATTGGATAGATGAATAAATAAATTATTGTATCTTCTTTTCTTTCTCTTCATACTTTCTTTTCTTTTCTTCCCATTTCACCCACCATGTCTGTCTCTATCTCTCTCTCTCTCTCTGTCTTTCTCTCTTCATCTTTCTCTCTCTCTCTCCCTTTCTATCTCTCTATTTCTTTCTCTCTTCCCCTTTCTCTCTCTCTCTCTATTTCTCTCTTCTTCCTCCTCCCCCCTCTCTCTCTTTCTTCTCCCCCTCCCCGCCCTCTCTCTCTCTCTCTCTCTCTCTCTCTCTCTCTCTCTCTCTCTCTCTCTCTCTCTCTCTCTTTCTGCGGTGCACAAACGTAACGTGCAGCCGCCCCAGCTTGCAACTGGAATGCAATAATATCCTCTGCAGCCGCTCCTACACCCTTCCCCCCTTCCCCCCTTCCCCTCCTCCTCCCACTCCCCCTTTACCCCTCCCTCCTTTCCCCCTCCCCCTCCGCTTTCCCCCTCCCCCCTTTCTATCTTCACTGTACTCAAAGTCCTTGTCTCTTCTTATTGCAAATTGCAGGAGGCATTTGCATCGCATAGAAGAGATAACAAGGAAAAGATAAAAGATGGTGATGAAAAATAATGGACATGGCGAGGTATGATAAAGATGATGTTATAGGAAATAGGATGATTTCATGATTTTACTAAAGGTAATATAATATTATATACATTAGAGTAAAACATGTATTGTGTTTGGGTTAGTTTTCTTTAAAATATATACGATTTTGATACAGTACATGAAATAAGAATATGAAAGTAAATCGATAGAAATGAAGAAATATTATAAATATTATATTACTGGATACAGCAAGTAGAGAAGAGAAAGAAGAAAAAGAGAGAGCGAGACAAGTCCTTAAATCAAGTCAAAATAAAATTTTCTCCAATAAGCTCTTCCCAATAACCTATGTCTCCTTTACTCTCTTTCTCTCCTCTTATATCTCTTTCTCTTCTTTTGTTTTATTTTCTTGTTCCTTCCTTCTCCAAATCTCTCCTTTCTGTTCCTCGAATTTTCTTTCACTCTCCTTTTCTTTCTTTATCTCTTTCCTCTCTTTGTCTTTCCTTTCTCTGCCTCTTTCCCTTCTCTTTCTTTCCTTATATCTGTTCTTCTTTTCCTTTCATTCCTTTTATGTCATTCCCTTTCTCTTTTCTTCCTTTCACTCTCTTAGCTCTTTCCCTTCTCTTCCTTTCTTTTCCTTCCCTCCATTCCTTGCCCTCCCTTTCGTAAACCCTTTCTTTCTCTTCCCTTCCCCTTCCCCATTCGCTCTGAAATATCCTCTCCTTCTCTCATTCTTCCATTCCCATATTCATCCATCCACTCTCCACGTTCCTTTCCTCTTCCTTTCTCTCCCTCTACATGCCTTCTTCATCTCCTATCCCCTTCTCCTTCCCTTCGCTTAATCTTCCCTCATTCCCTCCCTTACTTCTCTCCCTTAATCTTCTCTCTTCCTCCCATTCAACACCCCATTTCTGTCTCTCTCTCTCTCTCTCTCTCTCTCTCTCTCTCTCTCTTTCTCTCCGTCTTTCTCTCATCCCCTCCCTTTCTCTTTCCCTTCCCATACACCTCTCACCTCTCGCCTCACCCCCCCAACACCCCATTAACTCTTCTCTCTTCTCCCTCTCCCTTAACTCTTCTCCTTTCTCCCTCTCCCTTAACTCTTCTCTCTTCTCCCTCTCCCTTACCTCTTCTCACTTCACCCTCTCCCTTAACTCTTCTCACTTCTCCCTCCCCTTCTTCTTTGTCTGACTTCACCTTATGTTTATTTACGGACGCCATAAACTCTTCTCTCTTTTTTTCTCTCTCTCATTCTCCCGAGGTGTTGTAAATAACTTCCGAAACTCATAAACTCCAGCTAGGAAATATTGGAGGCTAATATACAGTGCATTCGCCAGGCACTATTTTTTTTTTTTTTTTTTTTTTTTTTTTTTTTTTTTTTTTTTTAAGGGGAAGGGGGAGAGGGGCGCGAGAGGAAAATCTTTTGGAAATCACATAGGTTGGAGGTCGGGGAGGGGGGGGGGGGGGTAAAAGGGAAGGGGAGAGTGAGAGAGGAAGGGAGTGAGAGAAGGAGGGAGTGAAGAGAGGAGGGGACGGAACAAGGTGAGAGAGATATAGAGATGGAAGAGAGGGAGAAGGAGAGCAAGATGTGTAAATAGATTTAATTCTCTTTATTTTCCCTCTCCTGGTTCCTTCACTCCACTTTCCCTTACTCCATCCTCTTTAATTTCTCTCTCTCTCTATCTCTCTCTATCTCTATCTCTCTCTATCTCTCTCTCTCTCTCTCTCTCTCTCTTTCTCTCTCTTCCTCTCTGTCTCCCTCTCCCTCTCTCTTTCCTCCCCCCCTCTCCCTCTTCCTCACGCTCCTTCCCTCGCTCTCTCCTTCTCTCTTTCTTTCTTTCATTTCTCTTTCCTCCAATCATCCCCTTATCTCATGCCAGAATTTGCAAGCAGGTACTGCATGTGCTGCTCAAGAATATCTTTGTATCATCGCCCTCTCCCTATCTCATTATCTTCCCCTGCTCTTTTTCCCCTCTTTCGCTTCTTCTTTTTTTTAGCCTCTTATCCTTCAAGTTGCTCCTCCTTCCCTTTCTTTTGATTTCCAATATCATATTTCTATCCGTGATTTTCCTTCATTTTCTTATGCATATGCTTTATCATTTTTTATCTATTTTTAGGTTTGTCGATAATCTGAAAAAAAAGAAAGGAAGAAAGAAAACGTTTTTATTTTACGTATTAGAGGGAAAAAGGGAGTTTCTTATTTCACGTATTAGAGGGGACAAAAGAGTTTCTTATTTCACGTATGAGAGGGAAAAAATAAAGTTTCTTATTTCACGCAGTAGAGGGGAAAAAAAGTTTATTTCACGTATTACAGGAAAACAAAAAAGTTTCTTATTTCACGTATTAGAGGGGACAAAAGAGTTTCTTATTTCACGTATGAGAGGGAAAAAATAAAGTTTCTTATTTCACGTAGTAGAGGGGAAAAAAAGTTTATTTCACGTATTACAGGAAAACAAAAAAGTTTCTTATTTCACATATTAGAGGGGACAAAAGAGTTTCTTATTTCACGTATGAGAGGGAAAAATAGAAAGTTTCTTATTTCACGTAGTAGAGGGAAAAAAAAAGTTTATTTCACGTATTACAGGAAAAAAAAAAAGTTTCTTATTTCACGTATTAGAGGGGACAAAAGAGTTTCTTATTTCACGTGTGAGAGGGAAAAAAGAAAGTTTCTTATTTCACGTAGTAGAGGGGAAAAAAAGTTTATTTCACGTATTACAGGAAAAAAAAAAAGTTTCTTATTTCATGTATTAAAAGGAAAAAAAGAAAGCTTCTTATATCACGTATTAGAGGATATTGTTAATTATATCAAAGCTCCCAGTAGAAATCAGTAAAATATATGCGAAGCGTGCATGAGAAAAGGGAGAAATCAGAGCAGGAGAGAATTCTGAAATTACAGATCAAGAGGAGAGGGCGAGGTGAAGGAAACTTGAAACATAGGAAAATGGAAAGATATTTTTTTTTTTTTTATCTTATTCCAATTTACTTCATCTCAAAATACATGCTCGCTCAAGCACACGCAGGCAGAGGCGCGTACTTGCCCACACGCCTACAGATCCATGCACACACTGAAAGCAGCTACGCATATACAAGCACATGCACACACACACACACACACACACACACACACACACACACATATAAATATATATATATATATATATATATATATATATATAGAGAGAGAGAGAGAGAGAGAGAGAGAGAGAGAGAGAGAGAGAGAGAGAGAGAGAGAGAGAGAGAGAGAAAGAGAGAGAGAGAGAGAGAGAGAGAGAGAGAGAGAGAGAGAGAGAGAGAGAGAGAGAGAGAGAAGAGAGAAGAGAGAGAGAGAGAGAGAGAGAGAGAATGAGAGAGAGTGAGTAATAAACACATATATGCACCCACTTCTCTTCCCTGTCTCTTCTACCATTCTGCTCTTCCTCTCTCTTTCCTCCTCCTTCTCCTCCTCCTCAACATTCCTCTTTTCAATCACCATCTATTCTGTTTCATGTTTCGGTCCCTCTTTTCTTCCCTCTAACCCCCCCCCCCCCCATCCTATCCATACTCCCTCCTTCTCCTGTCCCTTCCCCCTTTATTCTTACCTTCCTTACCCTATCTTCCTCTCCATTCTCCTCCTCCTTAACTTCGTTTTCCTATAATCACCTCCTCTCTCCTTCTCTTTCCCCCCTCCTTCCTCTATTTTCCTCTCCCCCTCTCCTCCTCATCCCCCTCCTTTCCCAATTTTCCTCTCTCCCTCTCCCCCTCCCCTTCCTTTTCCTATTTTCCTCTCTCCCTCTCCTCTCCCCCTCCCCCTCCTTTCCTTACACCCTTCCCCCTCCCCCCCTCTCCCCCCCCCCCCCCCCCCCTCTCCACCCACCTCCACCTGTGAATTCAGCTTTAAAGGGTTTGAGGAAAGCTTAGCGTGTGCGTGTGTGTCTCACTCTCTCTAACCTTGACACTGTAGCGTTCCATGGCACCGCCCTTATCTTCTGCTTCCTCTTTCTCTTCCTCCTTCTTGTCCTCTTCTTCCTTTTTCTCTTCCTCCTTTTTTATCTCTTTTTCCTCTTTCTCTTTCTTCTTTTTGTCCTCCTCTTCCTCTTTCACTTCCTCCTTCTTGTCCTCCTCTTCCTTTTTCTCTTCCTCCATTTTTATCTCTTCTTCCTCTTTCACTTCCTCCTTTTTTATCTCTTCTTTCTCTTTCACTTCCTCCTTTTTTATCTCTTCTTCCTCTTTTCTTTCTTCTTTCTTGTCCTCCTCTTCCTGCTATTCCCGGTCTTCCTTCTCCTTCCAACTCTTCTTTCACTTTTTTTTCTCCCTCTACCTCTTCTTCTTTTCTTCTTCTTCTTTCTACTCTTCCTTATTTGCCTCCTCCTCCTGTTCTTTCTTTTCCTATTTCTCCTCCTTTATCTCCACTTTCACCCTCACTTCTCCCTCCATCTCTTCCTCCGCCCTCATCGTCTTTCTCTTGTCCATATTCCCTCTTTCTCTTCCCCCTCTTCTTCTTCTTCCTTCACCTCCATGTCCACCCTCACCTCCTACTCCACCTCATCCTCCACCGCCGCCTCTTACTCCACCTCCGCCTCCAACTCCACCTCATCCTCCACCTCCGCCTCCAACTCCACCCCATCCTCCACCTCCACCTCATCCTCCACCTCCGCCTCTTACTCCACCTCCGCCTCTTACTCCACCTCATCCTCCACCTCCGCCTCCAACTCCACCTCATCCTCCACCTCCGCCTCCTACTCACCCTCATCCTCCACCTCCGCCTCCAACTCCACCTCATCCTCCACCTCCGCCTCCAACTCCACCCCATCCTCCCCCTCCGCCTCATCCTCCATCTCCGTCTACTACTCTACCTCCACCTCCAACTCCACCTCCGCCTCCAACTCCACCTCATCCTCCACCACCGCCTCTTACTCCACCTCCGCCTCTTACTCCACCTCATCCTCCACCTCCGCCTCCAACTCCACCTCATCCTCCACCTCCGCCTCCAACTCCACCTCATCCTCCACCTCCGCCTCCTATTCCACCTCATCCTCCACCTCCGCCTCCTACTCCACCTCATCCTCCACCCTTACTCCTACTCCACCTCATCCTCCACCCTTACTCCTACTCCACCTCATCCTCCACCCTTACTCCTACTCCACTTCATCCTCCACCTCCGCCTCTTACTCCACCTCCACTTCTAACTCCACCTCATCCACCACCTCATCCTCCACCTCAATCTCCGCCTCCAGCCTCACCTCCACCTCCACCTCCTACTCCACCTTATCCTCCACCTCAATCTCCGCCTCCAGCCTCACCTCCACCGCCTTCACCTGAGTCTGCAACAACATCAACATTGAGCCTCGTCTTCAAAATTGCAATCTCGGGTTTTCAGATGCCTCAGGCTCGGCAGGAATGTCTTCGAAGTTGTTGCAATTTTTCTTTTCATTTTTCAATTTCTTTCCTTTTTTTATTAACCTTTCATATCTCTTTTTTTCATTTTCTTTTTTTTTCTCAATTTTCCTTTTTTTTTCTTTTAATTTACCTTTTTCTTTTCTTTTTATTTTCCCTTTTTTTCAATTTTCCCTTTTTTTCTTTTCATTTCCCTTTTTTACTTTTTCTTTTTCAATTTTCCTTTTTTTCAATTTTGGTTCTTTCGTCTTCTGAAAGATTTTTTTTTTCTTTTCCATTTGCTTGCCTAAGACGTGTTACTGTGTCTTGATTGAATTCATTGTCTGTTTTCATGTCTGTTTATTTGTTTGTTTTGTTTGTTTTTCTTACTCGTATTTTGTTTAGTTTTAAAAAGCAATATTTACTTAATTTTTTAAAAATGTCTTTCTCCCTTTTATTTACTTATTTTCCATCTTATTTTTCCACCTCAATTACTTTTAGCCCTATTTTATTTTTTTCATTTAAGTTTACGTATTTATTTTCATACCTATCTCATACCTATCATTCGCATACTCATTAACCTCCTCTTTCTCCGTCTTTTCTTCTCTTTCTTTTTTTTCTCTCCTCTTCCTCCATCTTCTCTCCTCTTTCTTTTTTTGTCCTCTTCCTCCATCTTTTCTCTTCTTCCTCCATCTTTTCTCTTCTTCCTCCATCTTCTCTCCTCTTCCTAAATCTTCTCTTCTCTTTCTTTTCATCTCTTCCTCCATCTTCTCTCCTCTTC
>NC_061828.1:30212004-30217004 GCF_019202785.1 Penaeus chinensis | reverse complement strand
TTATGATCATAATAATATAAATGGTGATGATAATGATAATGGTTGTAATGATAGCAGTCACAATGGTAAGGATAATAATAATGATGATAATAATACTGATGATGATTATAATTATGATTATAATAACAATGATAACAATTACCATATTAGAGTGATGATAGTAACAGTGACAAATGATAACAATAACAACATAGATAACGATGATAATAATAATGATGATCATTATTATCTAACCTCTCCCCCTCCCTCCCCCTCTCTACCCCTACCCCTCCCCCATGACACAGAGGTATCGTAGCAGAAGGACGATGACCGTAAGTGCCACGTCAGGTCACTCCGGTAATTGTCTCATTAACAGTTCCCTCGTGACCTCCTTCCCCTCCTCCCCCCCCCCCTTCACCCTACTCTCCTACTCTGCCTTCTCCCCCTCTCCTGTCTCTTCTGTTCCTCCTCCTCCTCCCAGTTCCTTCCCCCATTTCTTCTTCTTCTCCCTCCTCACATTCGATCTTCCCCTCCATCTACTCTCGCTCCCTCTCTCCCTCTCCTCTCTTTCGCCGCCCACCCTCCCTCTTTCCCCTTATTCCCTCCACCTGCTCTCTCTCCCTTCTCTCTCTTCCTCCTCTTCCCTTCCCCTCTTCCATCCCTTTCTCCTCCTCCACCCACCCTCTCTCTCTCTCACTGTCCCCCTCTCCCCTCACCCCCTCCTTTTCCCCTTTCCTCCTCTCCCCTCTCACTGCCCCCCACCCCCCTTCCTCCCTCCCACAATTCCCTCCCTCCTACCCCTTCCCCTCTCCCCTCTTAGTGCCCCCTCCCTCCTACCCCTTCCCCTCTCACTGCCCCCTCCCTCCTACCCCTACCCCTTCCCCTCTCACTGCCCCCTCCCTCCTACCCCTTCCCCTCTCCCCTCTCACTGCCCCCTCCCTCCTACCCCTTCCCCTCTCCTCTCCCCCATTCCCCAGACGCCCCTGCTAGTAATGAGGCCCCAGAGTTCAGATGGGCGTGAATGGGACGCTGCTGATAAACATGACGTAATGCCGCGACGGACAGTAAATATGGAGGAAGAGAGCGGAGATTTTTTGAACGAATTTCTTTTTTGTTATCTATCTGCTGACCCATATATTTAATTTGGTTATCCTTATGATTAGCATTGTCGTCATCTTCACAATAATCATTATTATCATCATAGTTATTATTATTGTTATCATTATTGTTAGTATTATTATCGTTGTTATTATTGTTTTCATTATCATTGATAGTAGTAGCAGTAGTAATAGTATCATTATCATCATTATTATTACTATTATCATTATTGTCATTAATAATATCATCATTATTTTTTATTATTATCATTATCATTATCATTATTATTCTTTATCATTTTCTTTAATATCAGTATAATTAGTATTGTCTTTATAATTATTATCATTATCGTCATCGTTATTTTTATTATCATCATCATCCTAATTACCATAAGTATCATCATCAATCTTGTTATCATTATCTTTATAATCATTATCACTGCTGCTATCATTATTAGTGATATCACTGATATCATCATTATTATCATTATTACTATTATTATCATTATTGTTATTATTATTATTATCATTATTACTATTATTATCATTATTGTTATTATTATTATTATCATTATTATTATTATTATTAATACAAATCAACAAAAAATTCATATTTCAACAGACAGTGAAAAACAATTAGATAAAACACAAAAAAACAACGGCACGACAAATAAAAACAAAAACACAAACGAGCTAAGAACAAAAAGAAAACAAACAAAAAAAGGCAAAAAAGTAGACAATATAAAAAAGAACAGACAAGAAAAAGAAAAAAGAAATAGAAAGCTTTTACTCAATGTCTTTATAACATTATTCTAACACTGGTATTATCATTGTCATCATAATTAACCTTACATCGTTATCACCATTATTATTATCACCATTATTATTATTATTATTATTATTATTATTATTATTATTATTATTATTATCATTATTAGTATTATCATTATTATTGCTATTATTGTTATTATTATCATTATTACTATTATTATTATCATTATCATTATTACTATTATTATTATCGTTATAATTATTATTATCACTATTATCATTATTATTATTATTATTATCATTATTATTATTATTATTATTATTATTATTATTATTATTATTATGCTGGAATGAGAATAAGTAATGTAATCTTTTTTTTTTTTATTATTTCATTATAAATGCTTCAAATATATCAGGATTACGTAAAAAATTACCTCTTTGCGAATTTACTACAATTTTTGGAATATTAACGACAAAGGTCAATGTAGTTTGTGTATTACGCGGGTTCCGTGAACATTTACATAATGGATAAACCGCTTAATATAATTATTCTTGTAATATTTTTGAAAAATAATTCAGGACACCTACCATTTTTACTTTTTTTAATATAATTTTAAAATATATACATTATGATGATCTCTCGATATCAAAAAACCCAAAACCGGAAATATCAAATTAAAAAACAAACAAAAGAGCATAGAAATTAATACAAAAGGGAACAAAATGTGGTAAGTAACGAAGAGAAAAGAAACACACAATAAATATACAGAAAAAGCCAAAGAAACAGAAACGAAACGAAAAGATAAGAAAAAGAATAAGGTTTAAGTCTCAGAGGACTAAGGAGGTGCGTGGCATATGTCTCGGTTTGTGTACGCGAAGGTGACATGAGGGTGACAGAGAAGGAAGAAGGAGGAAGAGAGGGGAGAGAAGGAGGAGGGGGAGATGGATGTGGGTGACAGAGAAGGAAGAAGGAGGAAGAGAGGGGAGAGAAGGAGGAGGGGGAGATGGATGTGGGTGACAGAGAAGGAAGAAGGAGGAAGAGAGGGGAGAGAAGGAGGAGGGGGAGATGGATGAGGGTGACAGAGAAGGAAGGAGGAGGAAGGGGGGAAAAGGGAAAGAGGGGATGGGAGAGAAGGAGGAGGGGGGAGAGGGAAAGAGGGGGGGAGATGGATGAGGGTGACAGAGAAGGAACAAGGAGGTGTAGATGGGAGTTGGAGGTTGAGGAAGAGAGGAAGAGATGGATGAAGGAATAGGGAAGGAGTTAGAAATTAAGAAAGGGCAGGAATAAGAAATTATGAAAGAGAGAGGAAGAAAAGGAACATGAAAGAAAGAGGGAAAAAAAGGAAGATGAGAGAGAGAGGAAGAAAAAGAAGATGAGAGAGAGAGGAAACAATCAGGAGGAAGAGAGAGCGAAAAGGAGGAAGGAAGACAAGATACAAGAAAAATACACAAAGAAAAAACGAGAGAAAAGATAAACACACACACACACACACACACATACATATATATAAAAGCACTGATGGGTGGCCAGGTAACGAGGTCCAGACACCTGATAGATAAGAAAGCGATGAATCTTGTCACGAGTCACAAAAGGGGGGGGGGGGGGGGGCTTCGATACCTCATCGTCTCGAAGCTTCGAAACTTCGGGAAGTGTCATCTGAAGCTTCGACTCAAGGTGTTCGCGTGTCTGATGTCTTGTGCCTTGAGGGAGAGTGATGAGGGGCGGAAGGGGGGGTGGGGGTGGGGGTGGGGGGTTAGTCTGTCAGTTGGTATCTTGTCTGTTTGCCTTTTGGCTCTCTCTCTCTCTCTCTCTCTCTCTCTCTCTCTCTCTCTCTCTCTCTCTCTCTCTCTGTTTCTTTCTTTCTCTCTATCTCTCTCTGTTTCTTTCTTTCTCTCTCTCTCTCTCTCTCTATCTCTGTTTCTTTTTGTCTCTCTCCCTCTCTCGGTCTCTCTCTCTTTTTCTCTCTTCCCCTCCTCTCTCTCTCTCTCTCTCTCTCTCTCTCTCTCTCTGTGTTGTGTGGTGCAGCGGTAGCGTTCTCGGCTAGCAATCTTGCTGACCTGCGTTCGAATCCCTCGCCGCCAGTGGATGGTAACCCCGGCCATTCCTTGCACACAGGGGATAGTTTAGAAGCAAAATGAAACAGACAGTATGTCACACCAAGAATATCCATTGTTACAAATGGAATCAAAACTAAACTTTTTAAAACTTTTTTTAAAACTCTCTCTCTCTCTCTCTCTCTCTCTCTCTCTCTCTCTCTCTCTCTCTCTCTCTCTCTCTCTCTCTCTCTCTCTCTCTCTCTCTCTCTCTCTCTTTCTCTATGTCTCCCGTATTTGTGTGAGTGCGTGTGTTTCTTTTTTTTCCCCCTTTTCTCCGTGTCTAATATAGTATGTTAAATTACCAATATGTCACTGTATTTATATACTTATCATATGAGAAAGAGACAATAGTAGTAATAGTAATAGTAATAGTAAAAGTAATAATAATAATAATAATAATAATAATAATAATGATAATAATAATAATAATAATAATAATAGTAATGATTATAAAAATAACAATAATGATGATAATAATGATAATAATAATAGTAACAATAACAATAACAATTAAAACAATGATAATAATAACACTACTACTACTAATAATGATACTAATAATAAAACTAATAAACAAATGAAGCTGTTCATAACAACAATAATAATGATAATAATAATAACACTAACGATAATAAATACATAAAAACGATATATTTTATGGACCTTGACTTACCGGCTTTGACATACAGTCGGCTGTGGTTTTCCTGCCGCCACTTAGGCCTATTGTGGCCTAAGTGACCTCTGACCTCCAAGAAACCCGAGGCTAGGATGACCTCCTGCCTCTCTACCTGTCCTCGTAGAATAGGGAGAGAGAGGGGAGGAGGGAGAGGAAAGAGAGAGGGGAGAGATTGGAGTGAAAATGGGGAAGAAGGAGAGATGGAGGAAGTGTTGCAATAAAGGGGGTTCTCTATTTATTTTCCTTCGTTAATTTATTTATTTCCTTTTTCCTGTCATTTTTTTCCTGCTCACATTGCTATTTTTTTTGTATTTCTCTTTCATGTCCTATCCTTATTTTATTTTATATCTTTTCCTAGCTTTATTTTATCTTTCTTTCGT
>NC_061828.1:30199504-30202004 GCF_019202785.1 Penaeus chinensis | reverse complement strand
AATTTCCTTGTGACCCTCCTCAACGTCTTTATTATCTTTATTATTTTAATTTCTTCATCTACTTTTATCATAAATTCTGCTTATTCTTATTCGCATATCCCTTCTCCTCATTCGCTTTCCCTCCCTTTTTTATCTTACTTTTTTTTTCTTCTTCTTCCTCATTTTCTCTCTCCTTGCCTCCTCTTCTTATTTTTATTTTCTTCCCTATCCTTCTCCATTTTCTCAATCACCTTTTTATCTTATTTTCTCCCCTTTCTCCTTTATTGCAGGATTGTTTCCCTCGGCTTCCTTCTCTCGTTCTCCTTTCGCCAGCTTCTGTCTGCTCCATTTTCTCTCTTTTTATTATGATTGTTTCACATTATTCCTAATATTTCCCCTCTTCCCTCTTTTATCACAATGTCCACCTCTTCTCTCCTTTTTTAATCATATCTTTCTTCCTTCTGTTATCCCTTCGTCTCCTTTATTCCTTTACTCCTTACATTTTGTTTTTTTTTTCTCTATCTACTCCTTTGCTTTATTCTTCCTCTTCTGTATCGACCTCCTTCCCCCTTTTTATCTCATTTTCCTTCGTCCTCTACTCAATCAGCTTCCTTCCCTTTTTATCATAATTTCTTCCATTCATCTCTTTCTCCTTCACCTTCTTTCCCTACTCAATGCTCCTTCCTTCCATTTTTATAATAATTTCCTCTATTCCTCCATCATCTCCTTCTCCACTCTCTCCCCTTCTCTCTCTCCTCCCTCCACGCTTTTATCTTAATTTCGTCCTCTTCTCCCTCATCTCAAGGCTCCAAGACATGTCTCCTTGTCATATCACTACACTTGACAGGTTGTTAAAGGCTGATGGAACGCCTAAGATTCGCGTCTTGTCGAACTCTCCCTCGTATGTTTTGCAATGGTGTCTTTCCGCGTTTATTTCGTTTCTTCATTACTTCCTCTTTCGTGTTTTTCTTCATTATTATTGTTGTTTCTGTAGAGAAGTTCATAATATACAAACTAGATTTATTTCGATAAATTTAGTTTGTGTTTTTTTTTTTTTTTCTACCATAGTATCAACATGGTAGAGTGTTTAACCGTTCGTTATTATTATTGTTATTATGGGAGAGAAAGGTATGAGGGAAAGGAGAGAGAGAGAGAAGGAGAGAAAGATATAGGTAGATAGATACAGTAATAGAGAAATAGGTAGATAGATAGAGAGACAGAGAGATAGAGAGATCAATGGATAAATAGAAAGAAAGAGAATAATAAAAAAATGAAAAAAAAAAATGCACTGAAATAAAGAAATAAAAACAAAACAAAACATGACAATAAACAATAAAGAAAACCAGGAAAGGAACCGAGCGAAAGGAGGAATAAGAGACAGAGAGCAAGAAAGTTATCACGTTTTCAGACTCCGTTTAAAAGGACCGACATCCGACCCGCCGTATTGAAGACCAAACAGCTGTTGAGAATGAGAGATAAAATTGCCTCTCTTCATCTTTACCTTTTCCTGTGTTTCTTCTTTCCCTGAATTATTATGGCTTTTTCTATGTTTTGCCTTTTTATTTCTTTATTTGTGTTTCTGATTTTCTTTCTTTTCTTCCTTTTTCTTCTGTTTGTTTGTTTATTTGTCTATCCGTCTCTCTCTCTCTCTCTCTCTCTCTCTCTCTCTCTCTCTCTCTCTCTCTCTCTCTCTCTCTCTCTCTCTCTCTCTCTCTCTCTCTCTCTCTCTCTCTCTCTCTCTCTCTCTCTCTCTCTCTCTCTCTCTCTCTCTCTCTCTCTCTCTCTCTCTCTCTCTCTCTCTCTCTCTCTCTCTCTCTCTCTCTCTCTCTCTCTCTCTCTCTCTCTCTCTCTCTCTCTCTCTCTCTCTCTCTCTCTCTCTCTCTCTCCTCTCTCACTCCCTCTCTCTCTCTCTCTCTCTCTCTCTCTCTCTCTCTCTCGCTGACTCTAACTCTGTCTATCCCTCTACTATCTATCTTTCTACCTTTCTATCTACTTATCTATCAGCATTTCTGTAAAAAAAAAAAAAAAAAAAAGGGAAGAAACTTAAAGAAAAATGGTGAAGGAATGTGTAAATAAAAGAAAATAGTAGAAAGGATTTCGCGACGAAATTCGGAATTCGTCACGAGTGAATTTTCGAACTGGAAGACAATAGAAATTTGTGTATTTCTATTTATCCTTTTTCTCTCTCCTTTTCTCTTCCTTGTTTTGTTTTCGCTTCTTTTATCAAGTTTCTTTTTTTTCTGTTTTGTTTATTGCTGTTTTTTTATGTATTTATATGTTTATCTATTTTGCTTTTGTTTTCATTTATCGTGTTACTTTTGTTATTTCTTCTGGTTCTTTTTTCATCTCATTCTCTGTTTTCTTATCGTTTGTTCTTCGTCTCTCTCCCACAGTTTATGATATATTTTTCTTCTCTGTTTTGCTGCATTTTTATTGTATTATCTCTCTTTTCACATATTTTTCCTCAATTCCTTGTTGTTACTATCACTGATCTCACTAATAAAATCGCCATTATCTTTGT
>NC_061828.1:30168221-30171904 GCF_019202785.1 Penaeus chinensis | reverse complement strand
GTCGATCTGCTTCTCTCTCTTTCTCTCTCCCTCCTTGCCTTTTGTCTATCTCTTCTCTGTCTCTGTCTCTCCCTCTTTCCCCTTTTCTTTTTTTCCCTCTCTCTCTCCTCCTCTCTCTCTCCCTCTTCTCCTCCTTCTCCTGTCTCTCTCTCCTTTTTCTTTCCTTTTCCCTTCTCCTCTCTCCTCCTCTCTCTCTCCCTCTCTCTCCTCTCTCTCCTCTCTCTCTCTCTCTTCCCCCCTTTTTCCCTCCCTTCTTTTTCCCTCTTTCCCCTTCCCCTCCTCTCCTCTCTCTCTCCTCTCTTTCCTCTCTCCTCTCTCTCTCTCTCTCTTTTTTCTTTTTCCTCTCTCCTTCCTCTTTCTCTCTCCCCCCTTTTTTTCCCTCTTTTCTCTCATTTTTTAAAAAAACCTTTTCCCTTATTTACCGTGTTAAAGTTCTGGTAAGGATACCATGGACTTTATGTGTCTCCGTACGTTCGTGATTCTTTCCATGCATTTCAACCACACTTCTCACAGGGTAGGAAGCCAGAGGAGAGGCTTCCAGTAATGTTTTGGATCCACGGCGGCGGCTACTTCTCAGGGGCCGCTGTGGAGTACCAGCCCCATGTCCTCATGAACCACGATATTGTGCTTGTTGTTTTGCAGTACAGGCTGGGCATTTGGGAATCGTTCCCCATGTTCTTATAGTGCTACAACTTATTTCAATTGACATGTGCTGAAGTGAGTTTGTTTAGTTCGCTAGAGGATCGCGTAAAAGGTGGCTGGTTCTCCCTTCAGGATTCTTATCTACGGAGGATGAGGTGATGCCAGGAAACTACGGGATGAAGGACCAGGTGATGGCCCCCCGCTGGGGCGGGATAACTTCACGTTTCCGGCGGAGACGCGGAGAGGGTCACCATCTTCCGGGAGAGTGCTGGGGGCGCCTCCGTCCACCTGCACATAATGTGTCCTAAATCTGCTGGTGGGTGTAAATAGGAGAGCTTAGGGGTGCTTATGATTGTCATGTTGTTATTGTCTTCAGGCCATGCTTTGGAAGCCTTATTGTACTTTATTAATCATTCCTCCACATCTTACTGATTCATTTATCTTTTTTATTTGCTACTTGATTTATGATTGCTCTTTATATACAGTTAATTTATTACTTTATAATTTGTTATCCACCCCCTGAATCATTTGATGTTTTACCCTTTTCAACGCTTTCCCCCCGGTTTTGTTTTGTGCTGCAGGGCTGTTCAAAAGACCATCAGCATCGGATCACAACCCTCCCAGGCCTAACAGGCAACCCCGGGGGAGCTGCCCAACACCGGCGAGACCTTGGGCGCCAACACCTCCAGCACGTTTTTCTGCGGTGCCTCCAAGCTGCGGACGCCAAGCAGCTCGTCGAGTTGTCTCAGGACTTTTTTGTGAGTCCCTTCAGGTTGTCGGGGCCAATCGATTTTGTTTGATGTCTTTTTTCATTTTTGATAATAAGTATTTTTTTAGGGGGGGAAAAAAGTATTTTTTTACCCCTAAGTTTGAGGATTTCCTTTGATTCCGATTTCCCCCCATGTACTCATGGAACTCCTGCTCTTTTTCCCCCTTCCTCTAAACAGCCAATCCCCTTTCACATAAAATTTTTTTTTTTTCAGTGACCCCTTCTCTCACAATGAAACCCCACAACCCTTCTCATTGACAACCCGGACTTGGGGAAAAATCGATCTGGTCCAGGAATTCCCGGCACGTAATCTCCACTCCTTCCTCACACACAGGAGTGGTTCCTTTTCCCCATGAGGATGGGGCCGAGAGTGGACGGCGACTTCCTCCCCGACGACCCGGAGGTGCTGCTGCGGGACGCCAAGCACGCTCACGTCGACGTCCTCTCCGGGGTCACGGCTAACGAGGGGGCCTTCGTCATCAACGGTAGGTGATGCTCGCTCGCCCTCGCTTTCAAACTTCAGGGACCATCGTGAATTTCAGTGTTAGACAATCTCTTGTAATGCGAATTTATCATTATCAGTTCGGAGGGTTATCGTTACACACTTTCTCTTATGATCTGCAATAACGACTTGCATCTTTTCAACGGCGGTGAGGGCGATGCAGCCTTGGAAGCCAACGAGAACACGCTTCGATCCTTGCAAGAGAATTTCTCCGACAGCGGCCCCATCAGCATCGGTCTGGAACCCGAAGACCTCGATCCGGTCGCCAGCAGCACGAAAGTCTTCCAGTACTACCTGGGGGACATTCTCATCGACGTCGACCACTATGAACAACTCATGAAGGTCGTGTGTTTCCCTTTTTTACTATTTGAAATATCTAATACCTTGGTTTCTTGTTTCTATTCTCCCCGAAATACAAAATACCATGACTTCACACGTAATGCATGCCACATAGTTCAAAATCCACTCCCACGACAATTTATAGAAACCGTACAGGAAAAATAATAAGAAAAAAATGAATAAATTTAATTTTCCATCGGCAGCTTTTTACCGATCGCCATTTCTCTCTGGGTCATGACCTGACGACGCTCTTCCACTCGCGCGTCGCCAACACGTACCGCTACTCGCTCGACCATCGCGCGGAGCTCACGTTCAGCGATCTTCTGAGCAAGGAGAGGAAAACACAGTGTAAGTGCTGTGTGTGCGTCCGTGTGAGTGCGCGCACGTGCGCGTGTGTGTGTTTGAGAGAGAGAGAGAGAGAGAGAGAGAGAGAGAGAGAGAGAGAGAGAGAGAGAGAGAGAGAGAGAGAGAGAGAGAGAGAGAGAGTGACAAAGGGATAAATACAGATGCAGAATGATAGATGAATAAAGGAGGGATAGGGAGAAGGAGAGAGAGAGAGAGAGAGAGAGAGAGAGAGAGAGAGAGAGAGAGAGAGAGAGAGAGAGAGAGAGAGAGAGAGAAAGAGAGAGAGAGAGAGAGAGAGAGAGAGAGAGAAAGAGAGAGAGAGAGAGAGAGACGTGTGATAGAATGACAGACAGACAGGGTCAGGAGCATTTACAACAATCTAAACCACATGAACCTCAGAACCTCAACCCTCACCCTCTTCACTGCAGGGATCTCGCACTGTGACGACCTCTTCTACCTGTTCCGCGGCGGGCCTCTCCTGCAGCTGGGTCGAAAGGAACTTCAAGACCTCGCCAGGGAAGACGACCTCGCCCTCAGGGAAGTCATCTTGAACACGTGGACCAACTTCGCGGCCACGGGGTTAGTAGCTCTCTTTATATCCTAGTTTCATGGCCCACAATCAGAAGCTATCAATTGTAAACAGATGTGTTGTTATTATACACTAAAATGTTTTTGATTTTCTAGTCATATGTATACGTTCTAAATCACTCCAGACATTGAAACTTACCACCTGATATTGTAGAGAAAAATCTAGTATTGTTTTACACATGCAGATGCGTAAGATACATATATTACATGTAGCACCCCTACCATATAGCCTATATAACCCAAAAAAGAATTTGACTTTTTCCCAAGATTATTCCAATGGCTGTTAATGGTAAGGAACTCTTCGTTTTCGCCAATAAAAAGGGAAGTTTGGTTTTATTTCTGGTAATTATAACAATATTGAGTAAATCATACAAATAATTATGTATCCAGCTATATCTGATATCTCACAGCGCACGCTCATTGACTGAACGCAATTACGTCATTTTTGACCCTGTCGCTCTGTCAGTTTGTGATAAGCATTATTTCAGTACGTATTTT
>NC_061828.1:30158221-30163221 GCF_019202785.1 Penaeus chinensis | reverse complement strand
TGCATATATATATATATTACATATATAAATATATGTATACATACATACATATATGTATATATATATATATATATATATATATATATATGTATATATACGTAAAAGAAAACAAGCACAATAAGAAACGAAAATAAAGCGTAACTTTTCGAACTCTTCACGAGTTCCTCATCAGATGAGTAATTATCCGAAATGGAACATCCATTTCAGTTAATTATTCGTCTGATGGGGAATTCGGGAAAAGTTCGAAACGTTACGATTTAATTTGATTTCTTCTTGTGCTTGGTTTCCTTTACGAATATATATATATTTTATATATATATATTTATACATATAATATATATACATATATACATCTATATATATTTATATATATAATATATACATATACATATGTTTCTTTTTCAACTTTGTGTACACGTTACTGTGTTTGTGTTCACACACACACACACACATACACACACACACACACACACACACACGCACACACACACACACGCGCGCGCGCGCGCAGTATGTATATTTGTATTAATTAATTTATTAATTTAATTCTTTACATCCATATACATACATGATGTAGACAGAGACACAAAGAGAATAAGAGAGAAAGGGCAGAGACAAAGCACAAGAATGAGAGAGCGCGCTCTTTTGTCTGCCGTAAAAATGGCCTTTGATTCTTTTACTTCCTCTCAAGATGCGGCAGTTATTCGCGTCGCTGCCCACCAGGCAAAACAGGATCCTATTTCCCAACCGAGAGGACCAAGGGGGGGAGAGCGTGCTCGAGGAGGACCAAGAGGACAAGGGCCAAGATGACGAGGACGACCTTGGCATGATGGAGGCCGAGGTTGCCTTCTCCAGGCAGTTCACTCAGGACGAATTATAGAGAGCAAAATAGCCAGGGGTTTGCGGAAATCTCGTTCTTGCCTTATTTTTCATCTCTCTACCTTTTATCTCCTTCCATTCCGCTTCGTCTCTTTATACTATCTATCTCTATCTATATATTGCACTCTATCGCATTCCACTTGACCTTTTTACCTTTCATCTTAACTCATTACCTTTCGCTGTCTCTGTCAAATTACTTTTCATCTTACTTCTTTGCCTTCTATTTCATCATTATACCCTTTTGCCCCTAAAAGGAAGGAAATAAGGAAAACCAGTCATGGATGAAAGCATAAAAACTACATTTACTAAATACTAAAAGATAATTTTTAGTATGCTAGTTTTCGTGTAAATATAAGTCGTGTGGTATAGTTATCTGTGTTAGTTCTGAGGATATTTTCAATTTGTTTTTCTATAAATATTATTTGATATAGAAGTTTTAGAATCAATGTTCATGTGTCATATAACTGATGTTAATAAATGTCACTGAATACTTTGTATATCTATTGTAGTCGGACGATCCTAATTATAATGGATGGTTAATGATATGTTTATTTGATCACACACACACACACACACATATACGTATACGTTTTTCTTATATTTGTGTCTACTCTTCAATCATCCCCCCCCTCCTTCCCCCAACTCTGCCCACACACACACAAAAATCAATACGTTCATTCCCTATGGTAAACCTAGCTGTCTCTGAAGTAAGAAACAACAATAAAAAAGAGGAAGAACGAAAATAAAATAACTCGGGGGGGAAAAAGAAAGAAAAGAAAAGGAAACGGAAAGAAGACAGGCATTAAAACGGAAAAAAATAAATAAAAGAAAACGGAAAAAAATAAAAGAAAACGGAAAAAGAAAGAAAATAAAACACGGAAAAAAAAGAAAAGAAGAGGAAACAGAAAAAAGAAAGAAAAGAAGAGAAAACTGAAAAAAAGAAAAGAAAACGGAAAAATACAAATATGAAACAGAAGAAAAGGAAAACGGAAAAAAGAAAGAAAACTAAAGAGAACGGAAAAAAAGAAAGAAAAGAAAGGAAAATAAGAAAGAAAAGAAAACGGGAATGTATCTCACTAAGCACTTATTACACCTCTCTGAGAATTCTGGAATTTTGTGCGCCAGCCAAGGAGTCGAAAAGCAAGATTGAACGTCGCTGCCCCATGATAAATAACTCAGCTGCAGGTCCTTGGCGTAGCGCGTAACAAGACGAATTCTGCGTGTGCTGAGTGCTGAGCTCCTTCACTCAGACGAGCGCTGAAAAGATCCATCACCGTAACGTATCTAACGCTGTTCTTCTTGGCTTGAGTGCCTCTCCTCGTACGGTGCGGCGATGGAGACGGAGTGTGTGTCAGATGCGCGAACATCGATGCTTACTATTATTAGCCGGACGCTTGTTACTATTAATAAACGAGCCAAGTCGTGTATCAACTATGGCTGCTCTGCCAGTCATTGTATTGGGGCAATTACAACTTCTTACATAAATATATATATATATAAATATGTGTGTGTGTGTGTGTGTGTGTGTGTGTGTGTGTGTGTGTGTGTGTGTGTTTGTGTGTGTGTGTGTGTGT
Organism: Penaeus chinensis; assembly: GCF_019202785.1. NCBI lineage: Eukaryota > Metazoa > Arthropoda > Malacostraca > Decapoda > Penaeidae > Penaeus > Penaeus chinensis. The sequence goes on along the minus strand of NC_061828.1, from coordinate 30,160,768 downwards.
GTGTGTGTGTGTTGTTTGAGAGCAAGCGTTGAATGCTGTGTTGGTCACTACTTTGACTGTAAGTGTAGCAGCCCAATTAGTAAAAGATTAATCAAAATGTTTTAAATAATTATGTTTCAAAGTTTAATACATAGACAGGTATTGTAACAGCAGCTGTGGTGGTCTAACAGCACCAGGCCCTATTGTAGGGGTTTGGAGGTAAATTACATTCTTTGTTTATTCATCCTATTATTATAATGTTATGTTTTACTAGTTTGTTAGCATTCAGAGATGTGCTTTATTTGAGTTAAGTGTGTGAATTATTACAAGTTTAATGGTATATATGACCACGTGGCCACAGTTGTTACGTTCCACATTGTTTTGTTTGCAGTTTTACGTATGAGTACGGACATGGAAGATATGGATGAACATGTAGAAATTGTATTTCATCAATTATGGAGAATAAAGGAAGAAGCAACAAGAATTGTTTTTCTCCAGAATCCATTGAAGTATTCATTCAGTAAACAAATACCAACAAAAAAGAGCGAGGCCGCAGCGACATTGACCCTTATATCCTTTAATTATAACTTTCCTCTCACGACTCGTACCGGTGCGGGCCGAGCGGTAAGCCCTCTTCCGGAGCCACGATGGGTTTGGGACAAATACTGTTCATGAAATTTAAAAACTATGCATCAGCGTATCTTTAGTTGTCAGGTAGCATTCATCATTATACATATATATGTCGAACTCTTTTGGTTCCCTAATATTAAGTTATATGTGCATAACGTGGTTTCACAAACTGCTACCTCGAAAGTTTAAAACTTAACACTCCCCGTGTGGAAAATCAGGAAAAGAAGAACAAGCAAACATGTAAATCTAATATTTAATAAAGAAGCTTTGGCATATACATAAATAACTGCTGGGGTACACATTACTCCATCACCATAAAACACAATAACGATAAACACAGTAAAGGCTCCACTACGGCCTCTCTATATATACACCTGCATCAAAGGCTATCCTATGCAAGCAGTATTCCGCAAATGATCTCTGGCTTACTGCTAAAATACCTCTTGCTTAAGTAAATTACCCCGTGGATTGGTAGAGGAAGAGTACCTGCCCGCCTTGGAGAGTACCCCAGAGCCGTGCGAGCGTGACTCTCTCGTTGATCTCCCAGACCTCTGTCAACGTCTTAGAGGCGGGAACAAGCAGTCGAGTACTTGGAGTTCTGGAGGCTTTTTAATATAATAAAATAAAAATATATTTCCATGAATAAAACGAAACAAAGAATAGATATTCATATTATAAAAAATAAATAAATAAAACGTCATTGTGACGTCTACGGAGGTTGTACACGGTAGTTCTCCCCGGTGGTGTCACAGGTGGAAATTCCAGCCATGCCACGCTTGCTTGGGACACCCTTGATAACATTCCGTTTTCCATCCAGCCAGCCCTAGGGGGCTTGAGGCTGATTGAGATCTGGCCACGGTGACTTCTCGAGGCGAACTGAAGGGTCAGACTATGTCAGCTATAGTCGTCATCTCGGAGAGGCAATGGTTCCGAATTGACATAGAGCCCACGTGACAGTCGCTAAATTTAGACTTTGGTCTGCAGACATAATCTTGAGCTATTGGCTGACACAAATCATGTTTATGTACATGGCATTGTATGTGTACACGCTTCCACACAAACACAGTGTTCAAATATGTGGGCGAGCTCTAAAGTGTTTGTATCGTTGTCTGGTGTACCTTAACACACCGCAGGACTACCGCCTAATAGCCTGTTATGGCTCGTTTCCCTGAATTGCCCATTTTTTTGCCTGAATTGCCCATCTACTGGGCGTGGTTTGCAGCGGGACTGCTCCTTAAAAGTGCGTCTTTTCCTCGTCTATTTTGTTTTAGTTTTCCATTTGCAACGTATCTTAGTAACTGGCTGGAAAAGCAGCACTTTCTCGTTTTCTGAAAGGCAAATAGTTTCAATGAATGCAAAGGAAAAAAAATAGTAAGAGAGAGGAGAAAGAGATTGAAAGGGAGAACGAGAAGGAAGAAGAAAAAGTCAGAAACATAGAGAGAAAGAGAGAGAGAGAGAGAGAGCGAGAGCGAGAGCGAGAGCGAGAGAGAGAGAGAGAGAGAGAGAGAGAGAGAGAGAGAGAGAGAGAGAGAGAGAGAGAGAAAATAAGAGAGAACGAGAAAAAGAAACAAAAAAAGAAAGAGAGAGAATAAGAGAAAACGAGAAAAAGAAACAAAAACAGACAGATAGATAGAGAGAAAGAATAAGACAACAAGAAACAAACAGAGAGACATTGAGAGAGAGAGAGGGAGAGGGAGAAAGAGACGATAACGACTGAGATAAGAGGGAAAATAAGTCATGAGCAATCTCCATAATGGGCCCCTTTTCTCCGCGGGGGAAAAGTTAATCCGAAAGATTGCGTCAACAGCTAAGAAATGGCCGAGAGATGTCGCAAGGAAGATTTTATCACAGATGACATTAAGCTTCATCATGAGAAGACATGCACTGTAGGTGATATAGATAGATGTAACGATCTGTCTCTTTCTCTCTCTATATATA
>NC_061828.1:30153221-30155721 GCF_019202785.1 Penaeus chinensis | reverse complement strand
TGTAGGAACGGCTGAGGACGGGCAGCTGAGGAGTCTTTTTAAGAGAGGAGTTGTGGTAGAAAGTACGCCGTGCCCTGGATAACGCGAAAAACATGACGAGGGTAGCCCAGTTTAGAGAACGAACGACGCAGGAACTCGATCTCTCCAGGCAGGTACTGGAGGACGCGGAGGAACAGCTAGGTGGCAATACCTCTCCTTACATGGAGAGGATGGTATGAGAAGAAGTGTATGTACATACCACTATGCATAGCCTTCCAGTATATGGAGAAGGAGAAGTGGTCAGCAGAGCGATGAACTAAGGTGTCCAAGAAGGGGAGGGGAGGGTGTTGTCAACCTCTCATTCCATCTTGAAACGCGTGGAAGGAAAGAGAGAGAGTTCAGCTGCGTCAGGAAGTCCGAGAATAGGGCAGAGTCATGAGGCCAGAGGGCAAAGACGTCGTCAACAGACCTCAGCCAAACTGACGGATGAAGAGAGATGGAAGGGAGAAGGTCATACTCGAAGAATTCCATGAACAGGTTTGCCAAGACCAGAGAGAGGGGAGAGGCCATGGCAACACCGAATGCCTGGGAGTAGAGGCGACCCTCAAAGGAAAAGGAATTCGACTCCACTCACAAACGAATCAGTTGGAGGAAGACGTCGGTGTGCAGAGGGAGACGAGGATCCTCTGGGGGAGCCTCCTCTGAAGGAAAGCGAGGACGTCATCAAGCGGGACCTTGGTGAACAATTAGTCGACATCCAAGCTCATCATGGTCCCGGCATATATATACATATATATATATATATACTTATATATATATATGTGTGTGTGTGTGTGTATTTATATTTACATATATATATATATATATGCTTGGCGGCTCACCACGAGGAACCCTAGCAGGTGGAAGCAAAGGCTGGATACGGCTGTGCGCCCCCGCCGGCGTTAGCTCCCCAATGATGATGATATATGTTTATATATAGATGTGTATATATGTATGTAAGTATGCTAGTGTATATATGTATATATATATAAATGCATGTTTATATGTATTTATATGTATATATGTATATGCATACATATGCATATATATACATATATACATACACATGTGTGTGTGTGTGTTTGTGTGGGTGTGTTGGTGTGTGTGAGTGTAAACTCACACACACACACACACACACACACACACACACACACACACACACACACACATATATATATATCTATACATGCATTTTATATATATATATATATATATATATTTACATACATATATATGTATATCAATATATGTATTTACATATATATGTATATATAAAAACACACACACAGACGTGTGTGTGTGTGTGTGTTTGTGTATACATATATACGTATGTATGTATATGTATATACGTATATATATACATATATATATATAGATAGATAGATAGTATGTGTATATAGACACACACACACACACACACACACACACACACACACACACACACACACATATATGTGTGTGTCTGTACATGTATATACGTATATATATATATATATATATATATATGTATGTATATATATTTATATATGAATATATATGCATATATGTATATATATGTATATATATATATGTGTGTGTGTGTGTGTGTGTGTGTGTGTGTGTGTGTGTGTGTGTGTGTATGTGTGTAGGTGTAGGTGTGTGTGTGTGGGAGTATATATATATGTTTATGCATGTGTATATACAACATTGCATTCGCATGCGTTCATGTGGGCGCACTTGTTTGGGTGTGCATTGAAAGAAAACAATCTTATAGATATTGTGTAAATTAATGAATATTATAATGTACTTGAATGCTTAAATAAAAGCGAATCAAGTATAGAGGCCGGCAATGGAATAGGTCGATAAATAAACTGACTAAATAATCATACAATCAGTTATTATAGACTTTTGTCATTTGCTGATTGTCAATTGTCTGTTGTCACTGGCTGATCGTCCACTGAAACTGTCAGCTGACATTTGCAGATTGTCAATTGTTAGCTGTTATTTTCTGATTGTCAGCTGTAAGATGCCATTTGCTGATTGTCAACTGTCAGCTTTTATTTGCTGATTGTCAGCTGTAAGATGCCATTTGCTGATTGTCAACTGTCAGCTGTCATTTGCTGATTGTCAGCTGTAAGATGCCATTAGCTGATTGTCAACTGTCAGCTGTCATTTGCTGATTGTCAGCTGTAAGATGCCATTTGCTGATTGTCAACTGCCAGCTATCTTTTAATGGTTACTAATTGCTAGTTGTCAGCTACTAACCTGTAGTCGCTGAATATCAGCTGCCAATTGTCACTATCCAGTTCTTATTTGCCAAGTGTCAATTGTCTGTTTTCCGTTGCCAGTCATCGTTCATCAGTCGTCAATTGCCAGTTATCACGTGTCATTAGCCAGTTACGCCAATAGTTTCCTTGCCTCCTCTGTTATCTCACGGTCAACCGTATTTCGCTCTGCCGCCCACGAGTAATTTAGGGGCAGAAGGTATGAGCTCGATAGACAT
>NC_061828.1:30115721-30118221 GCF_019202785.1 Penaeus chinensis | reverse complement strand
ACTAACTGAAAAGCCGACGTAAGGACTATAAATAAATAACTAGGAACAAAAATCATTAATAGTAATGATAGTAATAAAAATGATATTAACTATATTGCTGATCATAGTAATAATGATAATAGTAATAATGATTCATGATGATGTTGGTGATCGTAATGGTGGTACCGATAATGATAACAATGGTAATGATAATAATAAAAATAGTAATCATAATAATAACTATAATAATGATAACAACAATCATAATAATATTAATAATGATAACAATGCTAATGATAATAGTAATAACAATAAGGATAAAAATAATAGCAATGATAACACTTAATAGTTGACTGTTACAAAACAAAATAAATGTGCCAGACATCAAAGGTCATAGCAGGATGTAGAAATGAAAGGGGTAAAGAGGGGCTTAGTTGAGGATTAAATTGCTACGTGTTAAAAGTCGTATAGCAGCTCAGGACAGGGTGGCTTTAAGAGGGGCAAACAGGGGTACGGATTGAAGGGGTGTGTAAATGGACTAAGGTAAGAATTAACAAGGGTGATTAAATCAAAGTTGTCAGAGGGAGAAGTGTGGGATTCTGCCAGGATGTCCGTAGGGTAAGGTAGGGATTAACAAATGAGAAAGGGGGTTTAGGGGCGACTAGAGCACAGCATCAGGAGAAGAGTCAGGAAGGCGAGAGTCCAGGGAAGGGGGTTGTTGTGACAGTGCAAGGGATAACGGGGTGTGGAAGGGGGGGGGGGGGTGATGCAGGTGAAGCAGGGGGGGATGGGAATAGGAGGAGGATGGATATCGGTAATTACTTTGAGTGTAGAGGGAATAGGAGCAGAAGGATTAGACGGTGGATGAGGTGTAGGGATGTTATCTTGGGTCGCGATTCGAGAGCTTTGAACGTCTTCGAGAGTTTCTGAAATGGATTTGGTTGGAGAGGTCTGAGAAACAAAGGTCTTCTTATGAGGGGGAGAAGAGGAGATAGGCATCTGAGGGGTAGAGGAAGAGGTAGTTGGAGGAGAGGGTATAGTAGGAGAAGATGGGGCGGAACGTTTAGATTGTCTGCTACGGGCGGAGCGGGGAAGGAGAGGGGTAGGTGTTGGGACAGTGGTAGAGACTGTGGTGTCTGGATTTAGAATTGCAAAAGAATTTGATTGGGAGATGAAGGGGGTAGAAATGTAGAAGTGAGATGGAGGAGGAATAGATACAAGGAGGGAGGGAGGGAGGGAGGGGGGCAGAGCAAAGGATAGTACTGGAGTAGGGTGTAAGATTAAAACTTCGTTAGTGTGCTTCCTTTCTGGCATTACGTAAAGCGAGGTCAAGTTTGAATATGAGATTTGCCACCTCAGATGCAAACTTGTAGGTAGGGCAGCCCCCATAAAATGCCTTATGGGAGCCACAACAATTGGCACAGGTGCGTGATTATACAGAGCAGTTTGATCGATCGTGACCAGGTCGGACACATACAGGGCATCGGGCTGAAGAGCACCAGTGTTTGGCAAGGTCGCCTAGACGCCACTTCTGACACTGAGAGGGGGCAAGGTTGATATGGCTAGAAAGGAAGACACTCTCCCCCAGATAAAAAACATCAAGGGGCTGGTTCATGTGTACGGAAAGTAATTTTGGCGGCCTCTAAGGGGAATGGTGTAGCACTGTACTGATACTCCATCATAGTCCACGAGGGTAGTAGGCATTGAGAGGTAGGATTCAGAGTATTGGTCAAAGGAGAGCCTGGGGTCGCGGAATCGGGAGAATTTAAATCTGCATGGCTAGTTAATAAAGGGACAAGCCTCAGTGCCCCCAGCAAGGTTGCAAAGTCTTCATTATTGGCCGTGGTAAGCCTGGAGTATGTTGGGGAGAGAAATGGTACATCCCTCAGGGAACACCGTGCTCACGGGTTGTGATAATGAAGTGAGTTATGATAATGATGTGAGTCGTGGGTGCCATGTTGTGATGCCATTGCATACAGTATTGTCGTACGTATATTGTGATAATATGTGATTATATTATACACACTGTCTTTTGTGTGATATGTTACACCATGTGAAATATAGAAGGTTATGTTTAGTTTATATTGCTGTGTAGCATATCGCTTATGTGAAAGAGTGAGATTCTCTGTACGATTAATAGAGCACATTATTTTATTTCGTCTCTGTAGCCACACGTCAGGCAGTATCACTCTCAGACGGAGCCTGGCGTGTGGGTTCAGAGGAACATGAATTTTGCTGGTCTCCAATGAACCTACTTTAGTTTTCATCGGTGTTTTCTTCACCCTCAAGCATCACAGAGAAACACCAACAAACATAGAAGACGAGCAGTAACAACAAGAACAACAATAATGATAACAGTGATAGTAATGATGAAAATAAGAAAACTAAGAATGATAATAGAAACAAAATAATAATAAAAAAAAACTAATGAATAGACAAAGAAAAAAAATCGAATTAGACCTAACTGAAGGTAAAAAAAAAAAAAAAGCTGATAAGAACTAGAGATTAAAAATCCCGTAGA
>NC_061828.1:30058221-30060721 GCF_019202785.1 Penaeus chinensis | reverse complement strand
AAACTTTAATTCTCTTACCATGTTATTCCTCAGCTCATTTTTGTATTTATTGTCTCTCCCTCCTCATCATCTCTGCCTCCTCCCTCCTCTCCCTTCTTCGCCTCTTCCTCCTCTTTTTTCCACCTTGCCCTGCTCCTTCTCTCCCTACTCCTCATCTTTATCCTCCTCTTCCTCCCCTTCTCCTTCTTATCTTCTTCTTCCTCCTCCCCCTCTTTCTTGTTTTTTTACTTCTTCTTCTCATCATCCCCTTTTTACTCGTCCTCCTCCTCCAACTTCTTCTTTTCTTCCTCCTCCTACTTGGTGTCTTCTTCTTCTTCTACTTCATTTTTTCCCCATACTCTTCCTTCCTCCCCTCTCCCTCCTTCTCCTCCTCTTTCTTCTCCTCCCCCTATTCTCCTCTCCCTCCTTCACCTCCTCTTCTTCCTCCTCTTCTCCTCTCCCTCCTTCTCCTCCTCCTCCCATCTCCTTCCTTCTCCCCCCCTTCCCCTTCTCCTACCCTCCCTCCTCCTCCCCACTCTTTCCCACCTCCTCCACGCCATTCTCCCCTCTCATTCCTTTCCCCCCCTCTCCCTCCCCCTCTCCCTCCCTCCCACCCCACCTCCCACTAGTTCCAGGCGGCGCTGCTACAACGCTGGAATCTGCCCCATTTCATGTGTTCCTTCTGCCCCTTCTTCCAAACGGTTAGCGTCAACGTTTCCATCTTCACGCTCACAGCCATAGCCGTCGACAGGTACAGGGCGATCGTCCACCCATTCACCACAAGGCCTTCCAAGCTTAGGAGTAAGGTGAGTCGAGGGGAGTGTAGGTGAGTCGAGAGGACTGTAGGTGAGTCGAGGGGAGTGTAGGTGAGTCGAGGGGAGTGTAGGTGAGTCGAGGGGAGTGTAGGTGAGTCGAGGGGAGTGTAGGTGAGTCGAGGGGAGTGTAGGTGAGTCGAGGGGAGTGTAGGTGAGTCGAGGGGAGTGTAGGTGAGTCGAGGGGAGTGTAGGTGAGTCGAGTGGAGTGTATGTGAGTCCAGAGGAGTGTAGGTGAGTCGAGGGGAGTGTAGGTAAGTCGAGGGGAGTGTAGGTGAGTCGAGGGGAGTGTAGGTGAGTCGAGGGGAGTGAGTCAGTTTGGATTAGTAAAAAGCATGAGCAAAAGTGTAGGTAATGGGAATTTGTGAACAATTATGAAACTAGTGATAAGAATGATAATAATGATGATATCAATAACAATATGATGATAATGAGAATGATTATCATGATTTTGACAATGATGATAAAGATGATGATAATGATAATAGTAGAGATTGTAATGATGATAATAATAATAAAATGCTGCTGCTGCTTATGATAATGATAATGATAATTATGGAAAAAATAATTGTTATAACAATAACTATAATAATAACAATAACTATAATGATAATAATACCTATACGGATGATAATGATAATCATCTACCTAACGCCAAGGATAATAATGATGATGATGATAAAAACAACAACAACAATAATAATAATAATAATAATAATAATAATAATAATAATAATAATAATAATAATAATTGTAATGATAACGATACAATTTAGACCAAAAAGTGAAAACTCTCTTTACAGAAAGATTTCAAAGAATTTCAAGCAAAACCAAAACATCCAGGGCCATACTATACATAAACGCAGGCACTCATTTCATCCGATGGAGCCTGGCACTGCCTTTCATCTATCATTTACAAATCCACTGATCTTTCTAGCATTTCAAAATCTATGTGTATGGACATGTTGGGCGTATCATTCAAAAGCTCTCTTTTGTCTATAGAGCTAAAATCAGGAAGGGAAGCATTATAATATGTACACACACACACACACACACACACACACACACATACATACACACACACATATATATATATATATATATATATATATATATATATATATACATATGTATATATATATATATATATATATATATATATATATATAATGATGATAATAATAGTAATAATAACAATAGTAATCATAATAGTAATAATAATAATAATAATAATAATAATAATAATAATAATAATAATAATAATGAAAATAACAAGAATAATAATTATAATAATGATACTGATAATAATAATGATTATGATGATAATGATGATAACAAGAATAATGATAATTATAATAATTATTATTATAATAATGATGATTATGATACAGTAGGTAATGTAGTAATAATAGTAATAATGATACCAATTATTATAATAAAGAATACGATATTAATGAAAAGATAATGATAATGATAATAGTAATATAAGTGATAATGATGTTGATAACAACATAAATGAAATTATAATAATAATTATTATAACTATAAATAATGATAATGACAAAAAGAATGATAATACTGAGTATTGATGAAGATAATAATAATCCTGATAATAGTAATAATGATAATAGTGATAATAATAATGATAATAGTAATAATGATAAAAATAATGGATCAAGATAATAATAAAAGTAATTGTAATAATAACA
>NC_061828.1:30050721-30053221 GCF_019202785.1 Penaeus chinensis | reverse complement strand
GAAAAAGAAATCAACCCTTTCCATGGTAAATATATACGCATGGTTAATGGTTTGATATAAAGTTAATCGACATGCATCCTCTGCACAGCCTACTTGTGTGTTTCTAAAAATAAGACATTTTCCCAAGAATTTTATTTCTGATCTTGGAAATTCTCTACTTGTAAGCTAACCCGTCGTCAACATTATCAAGATTGCCAATTAGCTAAGAACTGTGGGTATTGTTTTCCACAAACCATGTCAATTGCAATAATATTTCAAATTTGATAAGAGAGATTAGCCTAAATTCTAGACTCTTCGGAAACAATATATATTTTCTTTTTCTTTCTTTCTTTCACAGGTATCGATACATCAACATCATCTGGTTCTGTTGCCACTGGCTTGCAATGAGCAACAGCTGCTGCAATCCTTTCATCTACGCCATATATAATGTAGGTGATCGATGTGTCTGATTGTCATTTTGAATTCCCTTAATCAATCAAATCAGATGCAGACTATGGGTAGTGTGTGCGTTTATGCGTTTATGCGTTTATGTGTCTAGCGTGTGCGTGCGAGTGTGTCTATCTATCTATCTATTCATATCTACATGTATAGCTGTATCTATATCGCTCAGTTTATCTATCTATCTATATATACAAAAAATATATACATATGTATGTGTGTGCGCGCGGGCACGCGTGTGTGTGTGTGTGTGTATATATGCGTGTGTGTGTATATGTGTGTGTGTTGGTTTGTGTGTGTGTTTGTGTGTGTATGTGTGTGTGTCTATATCTATAAGTATATCTATATCACACATATATATTCATATATAAATATATGTGTGGTGTGTGTATGTTTGTATATAATGATAGTATGAATAAATAAATAGATTAATAGATAAATAAATCATCGTCCCCTCCCTTATAGAGAAATATCATTTACCATCATCAACAACAAACAACAGCAAACAATAACAAAAATCAAACAACAAATAATAACAAACAACAAAAATCAAACAACAACAAACAATAACAAACAACTGCAACAAACATCAAACATCAATAATAAACAAAAACTAAAAATAATAACAAGCAATAATACCAAACAACTACAACAGCAAACAATAAGAAACATCAAACAATAACAAACAACAAATGATAAACAATAAACAATAATAAACATAAAAAAATAACAAACAACAAACAATAACAAAGAAACAACAATAACAAACAATAACAAAGAAACAACAACAACAAACAATAACAAAGAAACAACAACAAACAATAACAAAGAAACAACAACATCAAACAATAACAAAGAAACAACAAACAATAACAAAGAAACAACAACAAGCAATAACAAAGAAACAACAACAACAAACAATAACAAAGAAACAAAAAACAATAACAAAGAAACAACAACAAACAATAACAAAGAAACAACAACAAACAATAACAAAGAAACAACAACAACAAACAATAACAAAGAAACAACAACAACAAACAATAACAAAGAAACAACAACAAACAATAACAAAGAAACAACAACAACAAACAATAACAAAGAAACAATAACAAACAATAACAAAGAAACAACAACAACAAACAATAACAAAGAAACAAAAAACAATAACAAAGAAACAAAAAACAATAACAAAGAAACAACAACAAACAATAACAAAGAAACAACAACAAACAATAACAAAGAAACAACAACAAACAATAACAAAGAAACAACAACAAACAATAACAAAGAAACAACAACAAACAATAACAACAACAACAAACAATAACAACAACAACAAACAATAACAAAGAAACAACAACAAACAATAACAGAGAAACAACAACAAACAATAACAAAGAAACAACAACAAACAATAACAACAACAACAAACAATAACAAAGAAACAACAACAAATAATAACAAAGAAACAACAACAAACAATAACAAAGAAACAACAACAAACAATAACAAAGAAACAACAAACAATAACAATGAAACAACAACAAATAATAACAATGAAACAACAACAAACAATAACAAAGAAACAACAATAACAAACGAATAACAAAGAAACAACAACAAACAATAACAAAGAAACAACAACAAACAATAACAAAAGCAACAACAACAAACAATAACAAAGAAACAACAACAACAAACAAACAAACACCACCCGCAGCACATCCGACCCTGAACGACCGACACTTGCTTCGCTCCCGCGCCCCATGCAAAGCGGAATCAACGAACCCAATTCACGCAATGAGCCTTAGATATGCAGATTAGTTTGCAGGATCTGAGCCATCTCTGTGGTTGATTTTGACGAGGTTTTCGACTTCTGCTTTAGCCGGGACCGAGCTGGGAATTTTTTTTAGTTGTTTTTCTCTAATGTTTGTTATGTTTAGGAGGTGGATTGGTGAATGGGTGAATGGGTCTAGGGGAGAGATAGTGATACGTGGATGAATGGATGCGTAAATGTGTGAATGAATGAGTAGATATATGAATGAATTAGTAAGTATAT
>NC_061828.1:30035721-30043221 GCF_019202785.1 Penaeus chinensis | reverse complement strand
AACAAAATCAAAGTACCTGTCAAAATGATAATAGTGATATTACTCTTTAATCATGTAATTAAGTTGATAGTAATGATATCAATAGCAATGATAATGACAAAGATAATAACAATGATATAACCATAATACGAACAACAACGATAATGACAGAATAATAACATTGACACCAATAATACTAACAATAACAATGATAATGATGATAATAACCAATTATGAATTAAATTTGTCAATGCTCTTTTGCGTCCCCCCCAACCCAAGGGGGAGGGAGGGGGGGTCACACGCAATTGCATCGTTTAGTTCTGTTTGCAACACATTTCGTCAATATTCCAAAACCGTAAGTTGATTGTACCCTGTGTTGAATGGACGTGTGGTAACTTATTTACGTTCAATATACATGTATGTGATACCTGTGTACTTAGTGTGTGATTCTATAAAGCGTCAGATAATGTTTAATATGTCATAAGATTTAATGGTTTTGCAACTGTGACTGTCAATTGTAGTGTTAACTGTCATTGTTCATGAACTGTATCCGGTTAACTTTAATGGAAATGGAAATGTTCTCAATAAAATTTTAAAAAGACTTAGAGTGTGATGTATTTTTTTAGAATTCCCAATTGCTATCATGTTATTGTCCTAACCAATGTCATCATCATCATCATTATTCCTAGAAGTAGTTGTAGTAGTAGTAGTAGTATCATTATTATTATTACCATCATCATCATCATCATCATCATCATCATCATCATCATCATCATCGTCATCATCGTCAGCATCATTATATTTATGATAATCATCATTGCTATCATTATTACTATCATTATTATTATAATTCTCTTCCTCATTATCACCATCCTTTATATTGTTACTCTTATCTCCCATGTCACTAAACACCACTTTTTTATTCAGTTAAATCACTTAAAAAGTTAATGATATATCACTGTCGCCAGGAATAGGCAAATACATACGAGCTTTTAATAAATACACTACATCAAAATACTATATTAACATTAAACCTTTTATCACATGTTTAATCTAATTAATTCGGACTGGGAATCGCTGCCAAAACACACACATCGGATTATTTTTGGATCAAATAATCTGATATCTCTGTTATATGAGACGCGGAAAATGTTTTTGAATTATGAATCGTTTGAGCTTCTGGCCACAAAGAGGTTTTACTGAGCTGCTGATTTGATGCTGAACTGCAGTGGGGGGGGGGGGGGGTAGTTGTGATGACGATGTTGATATCGAGAAAAAGTTTACATATCTGCTTACACGTACGCGGACCCTAGTCCACACCAATCAGCACACACAGACATGCAATAACAATAAGGTTTTATACCAAATACGCAAACACTCACACACAGATACACGCATGAACACACACATAGACACACACACACACACACACACACACACACACACACATACACACACACATACACACACAAACACAATCACACACGCACATGTATATATATATATATATATATATATATATATATATATATATATATATATATATATATGTATTTGAAAGGAAAACTGCCACAGTAAGAAATGGATAAGAATCGTATCGTTTCAAACTCTTTACGAGTTCCTCTTCAGACGCATATATATATATATATATATATATATATATATATATATATATATATATATATGTGTGTGTGTGTGTGTATATGCATGTGTGTATCTATATGAATATATATATATAGATAGATAGATAGATATGACAGACAGACGGATCATTTGAATAGATTTTAGAATCCTCAGTGAATCTAGAATTAAGTTGCAAAATTTCTTCACGCATGGAAAAAGGAATCGTCGAACTGTGGTAAATAAATCTTATTTTTGATAATTTGTCACTGATTTGTATTTCGAAGCTGCATTTCTCATTTCTTTCTTTATTTCTTTCTATATGAAGAGGACTGCATGGGAATCTTCTGGCAATGTTATGTTGAGAACTTATAGCGTAGTTATAGGAGCGTGAAACTTAATTTAACACTTTTTAACTATATGCTACTTTAAACGCCTCGGAACTGTTACATGAAAATAAACTACGTATACACTAGGACTTTTAAGCTAATGCTGAAGGACAATTATTCCTAAATACATACCGAAGAAACTTAATAAAATCTTAGTGAAGTTGCCTAGACTTTTAAGAGGCTGAGCCATCGATTCAAAACCGCCTCATGAATGAATGGAAGTTGGAATGAGAGAGGGAGTCACAGCAAGCTTTAGGGAAGAAAGGAAGTATGTCTTTGCTAAACACGGAAGCCTCATTCAAGGGAAGTTTTCAGCTTTAAAGCTACTTTCAACACCACCGCATCGACATGTATGTGTGTGTATATACATATGTATATACACACACACACAGACACACACACACACACACACACACACACACACATATATATATATATATATATATATATATATATATATACATATACATATACATTTAAATATATATACATATATGTATATATATATATATATATATATATATGAAGTATATATACATATTTATGTGTGTGTGTGTGTGTGTGTGTGTGTGTGTGTGTGTGTGTGTGTGTGTGTGTGTTTGTGTAACCCAGCCACTAGGGTGCACAAGCCAGTGCGTCCACAAGGCCTGTTCCAAGCCCGGATAAATGCTGAGGGTTGCGGTGGGGAGGGCACCCGGTGTAAAACTTATGCCTCATCAATTATTCGGATCATAAATGAGATTTCTATACCGGATTGGCCGTGCCGGGGTTAACAGCGACCGCCGCCGACACTGTAGGCCAGCAGGCAAGGAGAGAGAGAGGAGGAGAGCGAGCCTGAGGACAGCGAGAAACGTATAGAGGAAAGAGCGTGGAAGCGATGATTGAAAGCTTAAATATCGGCTGTATGACTGGTAAAAGTAGAGAGCTGGCTGACATGATGGAGAGAAAAAGAATGGCTATTCTTCGTGTACAGGAGACTAAATGGAAGGGGAAGAAAGCTAAAGAAGGGAGCAAGTTGTTTTTACTAAACTTTGGACGGAAGAAGAAACGGCGTCGGGATCATTCTAAGGAGGAAAAAAAAAATTAAATGTGTTTTTGGAAAACAAGATAGAGTGAATTGGAGGCGACATAAAGATGTTTACGAATGTATAAAGAAAAAATAAGTTAGCAATAAAGAAGTGGGATACCCAGAAGCATGGAGGAAGCCAAATGGAATACAAGGATATACAACGCAAAGCAAGAAAGGGGTAGCTGCAAAACAGAAGGCATATTAAGAGTTGTACGATCTTTTGGACTCAGAGGAAGGAGAGAAAGATGCAGCTAAACAGAGGGACCGGGAGGGGATTAATTTATATAAGTTAGAGTAGTGAAAGATAACAATGGAAACATACTGACAAGTGAGAGTGTTTTGAAAAGATGGAAGGAGTATTTCGAAGAGTTGATAAATTAAAAAATAAAAGAGAGAGCAGGTCGGAGGTGGTAGAGATTGTATATAGGGATATAAAACAGATTAACAAAGAAAAAGTGAGGAATGCTATGCTGAAAATGAAAAACGGAAAGGAAGCTGTTCCAGGCGATGTACAAGTAGAAGAATGGAAATGTTTGGGAAAAATGGCAGTAGGATTCTTAACAAGGATGCTTAGCAAATTCATGGAGTACAAAGAGATTCCCAATGAATGGAGAAACAGTGTACATGTACCGATTTTCAAGAGCAAAGTCGATGTACAGAGTTGTAATGATTACAAAGGTGTAAAGCTTAATAGCCATAGCTTGAAGTTTTGCGAAAGAACTCTGGAAGCTAGGTTAGGAAATGAGATAGTAATCAAAAGTTAAAGTACTACTGATGCGTTGGTTGCACTGAGAATGCTATTGGAGAAATAGAGAGGGGTAGAAAGAACAACACTGTGTGTTTATGAGTTTAGAAAAAGCTTATGACAAAGTGTCAAGAGAAGAGATATGAGGAAGTCTGGAGTGACAGAGAAGTCCTTAAGAGCTGTGCAAGATACGTACGAGGAAAGTGAGATGTGCTGTGGGAGTGACAGAGGGTTTCAAAGTAGAGGTAGGTTTACATCAACGTTTGCCTTTGATTCCGTTCTCGTTTGCAATGGTGATGGACAGGCTGACGTGACAAAGGTAGAAGAATTCATATGCCGAGGCTCAACTGTCCAGAGTAATGGAGATTACAGCAGAGAGGTGAAGAAGAGGGTGCGGGCGGGGTGGAATGGGTGGAGAAAGGTGTCAGGAGTGATCTGTGACGAAATTGTATCGGCTAGAGTGAAAGGGAAAATTCATATGGCAGTGGTGAGGCCGGCAATTGTATATGGACTGGAAACTGTACTATCGACGGAAAGCTCAAGTGGTTGAGATTTTCTCTGGGAGTGGCGAGAGAAGATAGGATTAGGAACAACTAAGTAAGAGAGACGACTAAAGTTGGATGATTAGGAGGTAAAATAAGAGAGGCAAGATTTAAGGTGGTTCGGCCATGTTCTGCGGAGTGACGTTCAGTACACCAGTGGAAGCAAGGAAACTATAACCAGGTTGATTCACTTCCTTTTTTCCCATTGAACCAAAAGAGGAACATCCAGGTGGCTATTAATGGTAGAGAAATTTCTTTTGTCAAAAATAAAAGAGGGATTTTTTTGTTTTACTTCTAGTAACAATATCGAGTAAATTATGTGAATAATTATTATCTAGCTATATTTGATATCTCCCTGCACACTTTCATTGAATTGACATGATGACGTCATTAGCTCAACTCCTTAATGTAACCCCGTCAGTGTGTGCATTTTTTTTTTTTTGTGCATTTTCTTTGGTTCAGTGATTACAATGATATATATATATATATATATATATATATATATATATATATATATATATATATATATATATATATGCATGTGTGTGTGTTTATGGATAGAGAAAGAAAGGAGAGAGAGAGAGAGAAAGAGAAAGAGAAAGAGAAAGAGAAAGAGAGAGAGAGAGAGAGAGAGAGAGAGAGAGAGAGAGAGAGAGAGAGAGAGAGAGAGAGAGAGAGAGAGAGAGAGAGAGAGAGAGACAGAGAGACAGAGAGGGTCAGGCAGACGGCAGACAGCAGAAGACATTTAATCAAAAGCAACCAAGAGGGAACATCAAACGGCCCTCCCGCCAGTCGCCAGAATCGCCGCTTTCTCCTCCCGCGTCGTAAAGCAGCCGAGCGATGAAAGCATCTGCTTAGAATGTTCTTCGAGGGATCCAGTGCTCAGCCACACCGGAGCTAGCGGAGGGAAGTGGAAGTGTGTAACGTGATTGGCTCTACGAAAGGCAAAATAGAAATGAATAAATAAATATAAATAACACCAAAAACGGACGTGGTAATTTATTCTTACAGTCGTTTTCTTCGCAAATTTCCACCAGGCTTGTAAAGGCCGCTCGAAACTGAGGGTCATTTGGTTGCGTCCGAGTGTGAATATCTAAGTAAAACAAGTTATATATATATATATATATATATATATATATATATATATATATATATATACCTGTGTGTGTGTGTGTGTGTGTGTGTGTGTGTGTGTGTGTGTGTGTGTGTGTGTGTGTGTGTGTGTGTGTGTGTGTGTGTGTGTATTGCCAGTCGTATACAAGGGTGGTACATACCATTGCCTAATGATACAGATACACGCAACGAAAAATGAAAGATACTTCCTCAAAACTCACAGCAAATTGAAAAAAATCCTATTCAAGGGTCACTGCAAACAAGATACATAGCACTTACAAAAAAAAAAAAAGGAAAAACAAAATCTGTAACTTAGAGCTCATGAAAAAAGTAGAGGAGACAAAACAATGTATATATATATACACACATATATATGTATATATATATATATATATATATATATATATATATATATATATACGCACACACAAATATATATTCTGTAATAGAGTACCCCCACAACACAGTAGCAATACATAGATATTCAAAAGGATCAAGTGATAATATACACAGACGGTTTATCTCCACTGAAACTCGTATTAGTGAAGCGCAAATTATTATTCGTGATTGTCTTTAAGTACACAGGAAATCCGAGGTATTTAGATACTAAATGACTGTATGACAAAGGGAACTGAAGAGGTTATCCTACTTGAGCTGAGAAACAGGAAGTGAAAACCCTTCAAGATAATGAAAAATATTTTACTTAAACCTAATGATATAAATGAAATATTCAAAATATTCTAAAAGGGAGAAAATTTACGCTTAGCCTTCTCTTCGTATGTACAAGAGAGGATATAAACAGCATATTTATCAATCAAATCATTAATATATGTGTCTGTTAAACTATCAAGGTATACTGCACAGCACAGACCTATATTGCACTATCAATCTGTACGGCAAAACATCAAACCTTATTTATCTATCTATCAATCTACCAAAATATATTGCAAAACAAATCGAAAGATCCTAAGAAATAAGAAAAAAAAAAAAAATATGAAGATCCTAAATAAGAGCCAGAAAAAGGGAAGTATTTTTTACTCGGAAATGATGAGAAAAAAAAAAAGACACACACACACACACACAAAAGGAAAACATATCCTTAAAAACATGAATTTGATAAGACAAAATAGTCAATCAAAGGAGTCTATAAACAACCCGAAAAGCCATTAAGGAAGAAAACAAAGTAGTTCCTGCTATCAAAAAAAAAAAAAAAAAAAAAAAAAAAAATCCGTTCAAAAATTAATTAAAGGAGAAGTATGATATTAGGTTTATTAAGCGCCATCCCCCCCCCCCCCCCCCAAAAAAAAAAAGGCTAACCTTCTCGAAATCCAATATGAAAGAGGATTTTGTGTGCTTGAAATGAGCCCCAAGCTTTCCTCTCCAGCCTTGAACAGCATTGCAGAACCTATAATGAAAATGAAAAACTTAATGATATAATTTTCAACGAAGGATCACATTGGCCGAAGGAAATATTAGTAATATTTTTGAAAAAGCTGCCTAGAAATTAATGGTAAAACCTTTGGAGAAATAATGATATTGATAATGATGACAGTAATGTTAATGATAGTAATGAGAGTGACGATGTTGATAACAATGATAACAATAATGACTATAATAGTGACAGTGATGATAATGATAATGATAATAATTATACAATTATGATATAAAAGTATATATATATATATATATATATGTATATATATGCATACATACATACATACATACATACATACATACATACATACATACATATATATATATATATATATATATATACATTTGTGTGTGTGTGCGCGCGCGCTTGTGTGTGTGTGTGTGTTTGTTTGTGTGTGTGTGTATGTGTATGTTTGTGTGTTTGTGAGTGCGTTCCTTTTCTATCACTTTCTGTCTGTTTGTTTATGTCTGATTTTACCTGTTTTTTCACTTTATGATATCTTCGTGTGTTTCTCTCTCTCTCTCTCTCCTTTTCTCTCTCTCTCTCTCTTCTCTCTCTCTCTCTCTCTCTCTCTCTCTCTCTCTCTCTCTCTCCTCTCTCTCTCTCTC
>NC_061828.1:30020721-30030721 GCF_019202785.1 Penaeus chinensis | reverse complement strand
AAACATTATACACACTGTGGGTTCCTACGGTCACGTGCGTAAGGGTCCTTTACCGAACGGCAGCACACACATGGAAAAAGTTACCCCGTGGCAGCGAAGTTCGTCCACATGGTCGTGATGATGTCCCTGAGGCGGAGGTCGTCTTGGCTCTGCAGGTCGGGCAGGCGGTCAGGCAGACGGTCGGGCAGGCGGCTGGGGTCGAGGAGCGGCCCGCCGGCGAACAGGTAGTACAGGTCGTCCCCATGAGAAATCCCTGGGATACAGGACAAGGGGGTAGGGGTATCATTTCACTGAGCTTCTATTATATTCAGTAAAGTACATACAACTCTGCCTATTTGTCATTGAGAATCTAATCACAAGGAGAGTTTGAAGATGTTAGTGTACCACTAAAATAAAGCAAACCAAATAACACCATTTTGTAACAACTCACAGTGACGCCCTTTATCTGTGCTGAAGAAATCTCCCATGGACAGCTGGGATCGGTGCTTGAGCTCGTAGCGGTAAGTAGCAAGACCTGGAACCCGAGCGTGGTAGAGGGTCGCCAGGTCGTGTGGTGTCGCAAAAAAGTAGTCTGTATTTAGCTGTGAACATCAACTATTTGTATCAGTTATACAGTATAAAAGCCTTTGAAGGGAAAATCATGTTATATGTTGACTATGCATTATAACATATATGTTATATATGTAATACATTATATATGTAATAGCAATAAATGGCAATAGCAATAATAAACAGACAGGATATAACCTCCTCTTTCATTAATTACTAATCTCACAGACAAGAAAATAACCGACCTGTTAAGGCTATCTTCCTTTTGAAATGAGAAACAAGTCACTAATTTCAGACTTACCTTTACAAATTTCTCATTAATATAAGCAGGAATCTTACACGAGAATGTAAAAGGGTAGGACTAGGTACCTTAGTTAGCTCTTCTATGTGGTCGCGGTCGATGGTTGCGTTGCCTAAATAGTGTTGGTAGACTTTGGTGATAAAAGCACCTGTATCTTGAACTTCAGGTCCAACAATCAGGCTGAAAGGGCCAATGGTGGAAAAGTTGTTCTGTAAAGTAGGGAGGAGGTCCTTGCGAACAAGCATCGCTGTGGAAGAAGATTCTTTAAATTGTCTTGGGGTGATATTCATGGTCAAGAATAACATTTCCATTTATTTTCACCTCAATTTGTACTATCACTTTGCCATTAAGCCTTGTAACTGTCATACCACCAAAGCATCACTTACGGTTTGTTATTATAGCTCCATCGTCTCTTGTGAAACCAGCCATAAGGTCCACTTGGCTGAAGTTTCCGTCACGCATCAAACGCGCAGGGTGATCCGGTAGGAAATCCCCATCAACATGAGGTAAAGCAACAGCGGGCAAGATGAACCATCTCTGGAGCAACGTTTATTATAGGGAAATTAAAGTATACAAAGAGCCATTCCCATATTTAAACAAATCTTTTATTGCAATGCAAGTCGAGAAAATGTTCTTTATAAAATGTTGCAAGCTCACCATAAAATCCTGGACCACTGCAGCCAACCTCCGTCCATCCACCTTCTGCAGACAAGTAAGGATGTCCTGACTGCCGCTGTTTCTGGGGCAGCCAACTCTTTCGCTCACTTCCTCGGCCACAGGTCTGAGTTCTTCCCGGCAAGCCCACGGCGAGATGGCCGACCCCGACTGCATGATGGCACGAGAGAAGAGACCTAATGGGGATACAAGTGCCCTCTGTGTACTCTGATGACTGAGGCCAAATTAACCCAATCACTGGGGATAGCATGTACTCACATACCATGCCCACTGTGAGTTCATTTTTTTAAATTCCTTTACATATAGCTTGTTCAGTCACTAGTACTACCCATCTCACCAGTTCATCCTTTTCCTTGATTTTTGGAAATATATTTGTTTATTCCACATTGCTATTAATATTGTTAATAATTCTGAATTAGTCATAATGTCAATGGTAATAATACTGATAGTAAGAGTATTAGATTTTTTTCCCAAAAAAATCAAGGAAGGTGGAATTAAGGAGTGGTCATTAAAACCTTTTAGAAATGCAAGGTTTTCTATCGATTATAGATATTGTATGTTTATAAATATATATATATATATACACACACACACACACACACATATATATATATATATATATATATATATATATATATATATATACATATATATACATATACACATACATACATACATACGTATATATATACATACATACATATATATATATATATATATATATATATATATATATATATCCAGAGCAGGACATAGTCTTTCTACAGCCCAGTTTCATTGCTACTGTCGAAAAAACACCCTTACAGAGCACTATGTTCCCAGATATTATATTATATGCCACTGACCATATGCGTTTATCAGTCCTCACACACCCTAAGGCTTCTGGGAATCTGAGAAGGGGTGAAGACTTGCCTGTTAAGCACAGATAAGGTTAATCCCCAGAGCCTGTTCGGGCCTGGCCACCATAAATACCACACACATAAGCACAGACAAAAGACAGGGAGAGAAATATAGGATCTGTATGTATAGTATACATCAAATCACTTTTTTTGAATCAGTAATACAGTATTTGAATCAGTTGTCTAGTGGATTCCTTGTGCTGTATACTAGGCCCGGAATACCAGCACTTCCACATGAATACCACCTATTTGTAGAGCTAAACATTATTAAATAGGCCAAACCAAACAAGACTTCATATGATAAACAAAAACGATTAATTAAATAGATAATATTAAATGTAGCCATGGAAAACCAAACAATCACAAGCATGTGTCATGAGGAGAGGTTGGTTGTTCTGACGTCTTGTTAATTAAAATAAAATGTTTTTGCCCACACATCGCTCACATAATATACAGGCATACGAATGGACAGTGTCCATTGTGACAAATTTGGAAAAGGGATGAATTAGAATTGTTATCTCCACAAAATAAACGGGCTGGGTAATATGCATGTATATTTTGTGTTAGAGAGAGTGAGGATGACGCATGTGTTATGTTGAGAGGGCCGGCATCAGACATCAACCAAAGCTCAGAGATGCATATTGTTTACACCCTTTCTTGTGATTCGGATTAAAAACTACTTACAAAAACTATGGTAAATCACATTTTCTCATCCCTTGTATTTTATACAGAGATAAATAGTTCAGTGATTTCCAATACTACGCTTGCAGGAAGCAAAACAAGACCAAAAAACACCATGTACATAAAAAACAACATACAAATCTGCAGCAACTTCAAAATTTGGTTTTGAATATTCATGAACTCTATATTCGATGATATCTTGGAATAACTTTTATGGAGAAATACTCCCCATAAAATAGAATTATGGGAGATTAGTAAATTTATGGAAGATGAAGATGATGAGGATAAAGAAACTGTTGTATGCATGCGCTATTGAATAGGACAGTTTAACGCACCTTTTGATTTGGGTGACAATATGTGATAATGTACAGAGGCGCCCCCAGCACTCTCCCCGAAGATGGTGACCCTGTTGGCGTCTCCTCCGAAGTTGTGGATGTTGTCCTGCACCCAGCGGAGGGCGAGGGTCTGGTCCTTCAGCCCGAAGTTCCCTGGAATCACTTCATCCTCTGTGGACAGGAATCCTGGAAAGGGAATGTTTAAGTTTAAGAGAAATAGAAAAATAATTGAGTTCAGGAACTGAGTTCATATTTCGTTGAAAAAAAAAAAAAAGAGTATACGAACCATAAAGGGAAAAGCCATTGAACTAGCATTCATAACGCAATCTCAGATGCAGCCTCGGTTGATTCTTAACTCACCCATGAGACCAAGTCTGTACTGTAAAACTACAAGCACGATGTCGTGGTTCATGAGGACTTGAGGTAGATATTCACGAGAGCTCCCAGCGAGGAAAGCACCTCCGTGGATCCACACCATCACTGGAAGACTTTCCTTAAGCATTTTTCTCTGTGAAAATAAATCTAACGATAAGAACATCTTTGATGATATTTGAATAAAAAATAGCCATAACATTAGAGATTTATGATCATTGATATGTTTAATATTTACTAGGTATTTTGACTTACTCTCGGTGTAAAAACGTTTAGGTAGAGGCAGTCCTCATCCCCTAGCAGTTCCTCAGGCGCCTTAACAATGCCCATCACAGAGAAGAACAGCGGCACAAGAAGACACGGGGAGGGCTTCTTCGATCCATCCCGCACGCCTTCCCAGCTCTCAGCCTTAACCGGGTTCTGGAAGTGAGACAAAATGGTTTACCAGATGCATCTTCCCCGGTCAATTTATTTTGGGACAGAGAGACCCATGTCCCGCAGCTATCAAAGTGTCCATTTGGTCCTCTATTCCAGCAAGACTGGTGGCTAGAGATGTTCGGTTATGGGTCTTGTGGCACTACCCAGTTCATTTAACCCACGACTGACTGCAACGACTCGGTGGTAGCCACCACTTTCTCTTATTGGACTGGTATGTATAAAAGGTAGAAAAGTAAAAAAAAAAGTAGTGTTTCATTCTTCATTATGGTTAATTGCGCCAGTAGCAAATACAAAAGACACTTCCTCTTTCCT
The DNA here is from genome assembly GCF_019202785.1 of Penaeus chinensis. Classification (NCBI taxonomy): domain Eukaryota; kingdom Metazoa; phylum Arthropoda; class Malacostraca; order Decapoda; family Penaeidae; genus Penaeus; species Penaeus chinensis. The sequence goes on along the minus strand of NC_061828.1, from coordinate 30,026,159 downwards.
GAGTGATTTTAGTAAGCCCTTGACAAAACCTGAAATATCACAAACTGCCACTTTTATTGCGCAGAAAGGAAGAATCACAGAGATTTATCTTGTAAAGTCAAAATACTGTATATTATGGTAAAAACCACTGAGTCATCATGGATATGCTATCAGTTTGGATATACAAAAAAAAAACAATAAAAAAAAAACATAAACAAGTCTTAGCAATCAATTGTTTCTGCAGCGCCATGGAGGTATAACAAGAATGTACAATAGCTATATCTACCACTTGTTTCACGTTAAGAAGGTTTGCAAAATACAGATGATTTTGGAGCACCAACCACCAGCCCCAGACGTATTCTGAAATACCTCCCGCCATTTGTGGGTCAATACTCACCTTGAGTCTGAGTTGTCCCACAGGAGGCTTGGCAAAGGGGATGCCATAATATGAGTAGAATTCCTTGCCTTTCGTGGAGATCTCAGTGATGCCAGATACCTGACCCTCTTGCACTGTTACCACGGGCACGCCACTCCAAAACGTCAGAGCAGCCAATATGGTAACCATGACTTCCAAAATCCTATGTAGCATTTTCGTGCTGGGGAAAAATAAAAAGGTGATGCTTCTTAAACATATTTCTCTGTCTGTGTGCTGTACTTGCTCCAACACTGGCATGAGAACTTGGGATCGTGATAGTGTGATTCGTGGGGCATTTTAGCCCCAATACCACAAGTCAACCCGACAACCCTCTGTAATACTAATCATGAATTTAAAATTTCCTTTTTCTTTGAAAGGAGTTTAGAACATAGTTCTGAAATTTTGTTAAATCTTGTTTACATTTTCGTTTGCAGCGACAAAAATCACATAAAAATAAAAGTGTGCCACCACGAGCAACTTCACTTTTCTTGTTTACTTCCCAAGAACTGTACGACATTGATTAATGAGCCTAATAGTATTGTTAACAATTCAGTACTGATGGTACACATCGTGATTACTGTAGTTTACCCATTAGGCTCTGTACTATAAATCTGAGGATCATTTCAACATTTCTTGCTATGATATGACTTGCAGTCAGAGTAGCTAAGCCAAATTCCGGCTTGTTTCTAAGACTGGTTTTGTTTGTTACAAGATACTCCGGATTCCGACAGATCGTGACCGCGTTCGTAGACACTGATAGACATCATAAAGACCGATAGTAGGAGGAAATAATTCGTATAAATTGCATGTAGTTTTGGAATCTCCGTGATTAGTTCATTGTGTGCCATGGAATATCCGAAGCTGTGAGCCTGATAACTATTAATGGTTATAGTCTGTGAAGCATATAAAACCGTACGTGAACTTCATAATTTTTAAGGAAGATAACATATCTTTTAACAAGTATCATCCGCGTGATCTTTGGTCTATTGGTAAGATACAAGTGGTGTACAGTATCTTTTTAGATAGGTTTTTGACACAGAATTATAAATCCACATCTACTTTGAGCTACTGATGACATTCTTTTATCCTGGCACGAAGGAGCTAAATGAGTTACTTGTGCTTATGTTTATATTTCAGCTTCATGTCGGTCATTATATTGATGTATATTAACATTTTTGTTTTATTATCATTACGAAAACTACTATGAATGTAATCATATTTTCTGTATTCATGATATTATTATGATAATGATTAACAATATGATTATTCTCCATTCTTAATGTATAATTTCTTTATTGTAGAATATTGTCTATGTTTTTTTGTACAACAGTGAACAGCGAATGTTTCTTCTGAAAAGTTGTGAATTGGTAAACTGATGTTTCATGTTGAATACTTCACCGTCTAGCCTAATTTTAAGACAAAGCAGAAAGGTCAACATTAGGTGAACAGAAAGGCAAGGCGCGAGCTGTACGTCCCCGACCTTGTCCCAGCCCATACTATGTTCTTTATAATTTCCTCTAATTTCCTTCCTTCCTTTTCTCCGTATATTTTCATCCTCTCCTCCCTCCTTCTTCATTCCCTCCTCCCCCTCTCCCTTCCTCCTACAGTACGCACTCCTCTCCTTCCCACACCCCTTCCCCCCTCCTTTACCTACCAACACCTCTTATTCCCCATCTATTCATGTCGGCATCTTATCACGTCACATCCAAACAGTTCAACCGCCTCCCCTCGTTCCCCATGCATCGCACCAATTCCGCTATCTTATCTTCACCCCCCCTGACCCCTCCGAGCTCCTGACGATTTCCAAATAGCAGAACCGAATCTATTATCAAATGTTTCCAATCTTGTAAAAAAGCCAACATACCTGATTTTATTCGTTTGGAACAGCCGTTAATGAAAGACTTGTGGATGAATTAGGATAGTGAAATGTACACAAACGGAACCTGCCTGACGAAGACGACGTGATAACACGCTGAAGGTAAGATATATTTCTGCCTACAGTTCCTTTGGGTATGACGTTTATATACTGCATATCAACACACACTACTTAACTCTCATTTTTACTACAAAAATGTCAGGGCAGCGACAAGAAATTAAAAAAAAAAAAAACTATTTATTTATAAGTCTAGATAAACGATTACAAAGACAAAAATACACATATACATGTAAAATATATGTGTATATACATATATGTATTTATATACATATATATAAATATATATATATATATATATATATATATATATGTATATGGATATATACACTCTCACACACACACACACACACACACGCACACACACACACACACACACACACACACACACACACACACACACACACACACACACACACACACACACACTCACACACACATACACACACACATGTATATATATGTATATATATATATATGTATGTATATATATGTGAATATATGTATACCAATACATATACATATATATAATATATAATGTATATATATACAAACATATGTATATATAACCATATATATAAATGTATATAAAATATATGTATATAAAATATGTGTATATATAATGGATATGTATATATATATATATATATATATATATATATATGTATATCTGTGTGTGTGTGTGTGTGTGTGTGTGTGTGTGTGTGTGTGTGTGTGTGTGTATGTGTGTGTGTGTACACACACACACACGCACATATGTATATATGTATATATATGTATATATATAATAATAAGAATAATAATTATAATTATATGTGTGCGTGTGTTCGTGTATGCATGTGTGTATGAGTATGTATACACACATACGCATGTGTGTATATATATATATATATATATATATATATATATATATATATATATATATAGGTAATTCATGAACTTATTCGGAAGTAAAATCAGATGAAGCAGCAAACAACACTACTGATTTAATAGGCGTTTTTTTATATTTATCTGTAATATCTTATGTCTTTTTTTTTTCTTTTTACTCCTCTTTCATGATGCCATGGTCAAGGACACGAATGCATAGTAACAAATTAGTGATACACACACACACACGCGCACACAAACACACACATATATACACATATAAACACGCGCACATGTGCATGTATATATAATTACAAATGTGTGTGTGTGTATATATATACATACATATATACATATATATATACACACATATGTATATTTATACATATAATACACACACACACACACACACACACACACACACACACACACACAAACACACACACACACATACATATATATATATTAACAGCCATTTATTCCACAGCAGGACATAGGTCTCTCTCAAATCAGTATTGAGAGGTTATTTGGCAGTACCACGCTTGCCTGATGGGATGCCTTTTTTAATCAACCGCAGTCCGGCGTTCTAACACTTAATTACACGTACCACGGCGGCGATTTCCCTTACGACACCTGCGTTTGACTTCTCAAGGCGATATGTTGTTTTCTCGCCCTGAAACCGGGCTCGAGCCAGCAGTCGGAGCGCAGGCATTTTTACGACTACCGCGGCGGGGAATTGAACTGGGGATCATGAGGGCCAGAGTGCTCTAACCACTGGACCATCACGGCAGTCATATATGTGTATATATATACATATATATACATATATATATATACATATATATATACTTATAATGGCTAATGGTTAAACAAATAGATGTGTTAGACAATATGAAATATTAGGTTCTTCTATGCACCTTCTGATTATTTATTTATCTATTTGTTTTTTCCTGAACTTAGGCCCAAAATTAACTCTTTCATCCGCTGATCTAGCATAACAGCACACAAATCATCCCCCATTCTATGCATCATTAAAAGAGTAGATTTATATCTGCACGAAACCGGTAAAACAAAAACATGTCATTTTTAAACAAGAGAAGAGACTACATTCTAACTTTTTTTTTTTTTTTTTTGATAAACACCTTATTGTGTATTGCTATTATTTTTGTCTACTCACTAGGATAGATGACTTAACAGTTACAGCGAAGGAGATATTTTGGACGAGAAACGCAAGCCGGTTCGGTTTGTTTCGTCTTGCTAAACTCGTCGAAAAGCAACACCCAGCTTGCTATCCGTACAAACAACCGTGATAATGCATTTAGTGTCCATCGTAGTGGATGACAGCAGCACTCGCGGAAGCAAGCAGAATGGATGACATTGAACATAGCCAGGAGGTAATCAATCCCCGCTTAGATTTGGCTGAAGGTGATAAAGGAAATAAAGTGTGAAATGAAATAAATGAAGTATAAGTGTCACGGATTGTTTTGTTCTTATTCATCTATAACTTATTGTCATGAAAGGTTTTCAATAGTTCTTCAGAATAACAAAAAAAAAAAAAAAAAAAAAAGACATTGTGCTCTAAATTTCCTCAAGATTTTCTTCTTAATTTCACCGGCCATACTCATTACTAGATAACGATTTTGTGAAAATTTTCTAAATAAGGATATGCAGCTTCTTTGTTGCAAGCCTAACACGGGCCATGATAATGAGAATAATGATTATACGATACCGACCGTAACAATAATGATGATGTTAATTGCAACACGGTTAGCTGCAGTGTTTAAAATCGCCTTAATGAAAAGGCAAAAGGCAGCAACAATGATGGATAAGATAATGAAATTAATTTAATAAGAATAACAGACTACAAGTAAAAATGATCATATAATAAAAGTGATGTTATTAAAGTTACCATCAATTATTACTAAAATTGATCCTTATAAAGGTTTTCATCTTCTCTCTCGTCGATTCATCTTAATGAGGTTTTCCCGTGAAGTGTGACCCCAATATGATCAGCTGTTTCTTTGATTATGTTTAATTTCTTCCTTTAGAATAAAAGTAGCAAGGTGAATTAGACTACAGATTATAAAGATAACAGTTTATTGATGCATAATATAAAAAGTATACATGGATTTCTATCCATTGTTCTTTGTATACCTGACCGATGGATATTTTCCAAAGACATAGGCCCGATCAATATCCAACTAATAATTGGGCACACACACACACACACACACACACACACAC
>NC_061828.1:30003221-30018221 GCF_019202785.1 Penaeus chinensis | reverse complement strand
CTCACAGTTATTCCCGGCTGGTACGTTCATGGCATTCCCAAAAGAGTGCCTGGCTCTGTGCATTAACTCGTATCGATATATTTTGACGTCAGGGTCTCGGGCGAAGAGGAGTGAGGTGATGTCATGTGGCACTTTGAAGAGCCAGTCGCCATACATCTGAAAGTTGCCGTTGTTGTTGATTATATGTGAGGATATTGTGTGTTCGTTGTTATCAATGTCTGTTTCTATTCACATTTCATGATTTTCAGCTCTTGATCTCATTAAATAGTCTACGTGTTCCTTATTAAACAGGTTATCGAATAAAGAAAACAACAGAGAGGTCGACTTATTTTAGGATTGACACCTGTGCTATATTCTCAAGGCGTTGTTCGTCGATGTCCAAGTCTCTTAGATAATAATCATATATCTTCATGGTCAGAGAAACTGGGTCTTCCTCATTCTGGCAACTGAGGCTCAGGGGACCGATAGCAGTAAAGTTATTCTTGAGGGCGCGATAGAGGTCTTCTCGGCAGAACAGGGCTGTGGGCGGAAGGTCGAGGCGTTGAGGGGAAAATGATACAGTTTAGTACTTATTCGAAAAGGCAGAAGGGTTGTTGCCAAGAGAGCGGGAGTTCTTGTTTACGAAATGTGAGGATATTGTGTGTTTTATCAACATTTTGTTTTATTGTTATTGATGATATTGTGTGTTATGTCAATATTTCTTTCTTTATTATTGCGATAAATCATGTTGGAATTATAATCACCAACATCATTATCATCACCATCCCCTCTCTCTCAATTCTCTGCCGTTCTAAATACTGTCAAGCGACAATAACATCACCTAAAAGTAACAAACCACAGCTCCAGCCCAATAAAAGGGACAGCAGGGGCACACTAACGGTTTACCATCACCCCCCCCCCCCCCCGCCCTCGTCTCTGGTGACTCCGGCAATAACGTCGACACGGCCGCCCCTCCCCTGCCGCAGGAGGGTCGCCGGCTCGTCGGGAAGGAGGGCGCAGTCAACGCGAGGGCAGGATTAGCCACTCCTGCAGGCGCGTGTAGGGGTGGCAGTAGTACAGAAATATGTATAAATATGTAGATAAATAAAGGAATAAAAATAAATGAAATAACTGTAATAATGATAATGATACTACTACTACTACTACTACTAATGATAATGATAATAATAATAATAATAATAATAATAATAATAATAATAATAACAATAATATTAATATTGTAGAAATAATAATATCGTAGTAAGAGTAACAGTAATAATAACCAAAGTAAAGTTGATAACAGTAATAATAATAATGATGATGATGATGATAATGATGAAGACGATGATGATGATGATAATAAAGATGATGATGATGATGATGTAGACGATGATGATGATAATTTACCAGTTACTGTCAATCCATCTATAAGCAACACCAGACTATAGGAAACCTGCTTTAAATGAAATCCGTCTTCTACCGCTCACTAAAACCGCCTTATACTGTCTATATTTTAAATGACAAACACATGCATAGGACCTCAGTCTTATGTTGATGCCATCATTATTTCCAACGTCTGTGGTTACATATCAAAATAATTATGCTAATTAATGAGTCAGGCGAAGGGCAGCATCTCGGCTCCTCTCGCTCAAGACTGCGGAATGGCACGAGTGAACAAGCCTAAGAAGAGGATCAGAATGAAATAAGATGAAAAATACAATAACAATTTAAGTTCCTTATTAGATTATACTGTCTGTGGATGTAATAGATGGGTTTTGTTTTTTCATATTCCTTGGGTTTCTTTCATGTTTTAACCTTATCGATAGTATGTGCACTATGAAACCTGCAATCGAGAACCGTATATATACATATATATATATATATATATATATATATATATATATGATTACACACACACACACACACACACACACACACACACACACACACACACACACACACACACACACACACACACACACACAAACATATATACATACATATATATATATTTATATATTTATATATATCTGTGTGTGTATCTATCTATACATACATGAAAATAATCGCAATTGTAATAATAATGATACAGGTAATGACGACAACAATAATAGCGATCACATCCATAAGACAAGCATTGATTATATTAATTACAATAATTAAAATAGTTATCATGAAAATTAGGATAATAGTAACGATAATTACAACAATGAAAATAATAATAACGAAAGTGTCAATGAAAATAATGATAGCGATAATATTACAAAATAGCAATAATAATAATAATAATAATAATAATAATAATAATAATAATAATAATAATAATAATAATAATAATAATAATAATAATAATAATAATAATAACAATAACAATGGTAATAACGATTACATCAAAATAAGAAAAACAAGAACAACAGCAATGACAATAGAAGAGTTTAATACTAATGATGATATTAATGAAAAATGTAATACAACAACAACAGCAACAACAAAATCCATGACAAAAAATAATAGATGAAGAAATAATAAGGTAGAAATAAAGTGAAAATAGAGGAATAATTTTCTTTCTTATTTGGAAACTTTCAAACGTAGAAACATAAGATATGACTGGGAGCTTAATTTGCACGACAGACAGACTAATTCAAATCCGATATAAACAGAAGCATATATTAACTTAAGTGCGATTTTGTGAAAAACAAGCGAAAAGACCATAAAATTTTACCTCTCCCCTGCCCCCACACACTCTCTTACTTCCTCTAAAAACAAGTAAACAATACAAGACTTACCGAGACTGCCGAGTCTAAACTACAAGACCACTAGCACAATGTCGTGATTCATGAGTACATGTGGTAGATATGTAGTGCCCAATAAGTAAGTACGACCCCCTTTTGAGATTATTCCCCTGATCCTATTTTAATAAGGTTTAGAACTTTAAAACTTTTTTTTTTTTTAACAAAAGAATTGTGTGACAGTATCACTATGCAGGGTAACTAAACATTTACACAATACATACAACATTTATTTGAAGTAAATAAAAATATATACATCAGAAGAAAGAAAAGTTCAAACTGTATATGTACACGGGACGGACAAACTTCAAAACAAAAAAAAAAATGAGGACAAAACTAGTAAGGCCGGAAAACAATAACCCTTTGCCACACATACCCGTGATATTGTTTAAGTATAGTTATTCCAGCCAGTTAAGAAAAGTGCTTTCATAAAACATCAGTAATACTCTAATACTTAACTTGTATCTCAAAGCACGTGGGTGGATCACGCTCAGAACAAAACCACCTGCCGAAAATAAAAGCCTGCGACCTGCCCCAGCTAAAGCACCAACGGGAGTGGTGGTGCTGAACAAAAGCCACTACCCACTCGAAAGAGTAGAGCGGGTATGTGAAGTCGATAGGGACGCCATCTATCGAAGGTGGTAGTCTGCAGGAAAACGACATATGCTGAAGTGTACGCCCTTACATACTGCGGCGTATTCGGTAACTAAACCCAACAGCAACTAAAAGAATACAACTAAAACATATGTAATAACGAGTAAAATAGGCAACAATTAAATAAATGAGTAAACAAGAAAAATGTAAGAAAACAAGTAAAACAGGTGTACACGTGTATACAAGCAAACAGTGAAAAGACAAAGACCAGCAATCAGCAGCAAACACGATCTTGAGCATCTATCTACTACAGATACTCATGACCCCCGCCACTGAAGAATCCTCCGCCGTGTAGCCACACCATCACAGGGACCCTTTCCTCGGGGTCCTTATTCTGTGGAGTTGGGAGTAGCAAGGATCATGCATGGACTATGGAGTCTTAATAGCCAGAGTTTGGGATATATCAAGCAAGGTTACTGCTATGAATTCACCTACGTTTCTCGTATCGATACTTAGTCCGCATGTATATAGCAATTAATAAACACCAGTTAATAAATATACCAGTTACTATAGATATCAGTTACTATAGATACCAGTTAATACAGATAACAGTTAATATACATACCAGTTACTATAGATACCAGTTACTATAGTTACCAGTTACTATAGAAAACGGTTACTATAGATACCAGTTACTATAGATACCAATTACTATAGATACCATTTAATAGAGATACTAATAAAGCCTGAATGGAAAACTGTGTTAGGAATACTCATACCGTAGCCCACCTCTGCAGAGAAACACGGTAAATTCATCTTGGTGACCTAGTTTGACTCCTTGAATTCAACGAAATATATGTACAGTTTCAATCAATCAAGTAAACGTAAATATGATACGAGTGAAGCAAAATAAAATGGTTAGTTATTTTTCGTAATACAGGTTAACAATCCCATATCCGAACATTTGAAAACCAAAACTTCTGATTGTATACCTGTATTAGAAATCCACATGATATGGCGACCCTTGCAGCCCGTTAAGAAGTGCTGCAATGAAATCAAGATAGCCATCCTGTATCATTAGTATGATAGGTATATGAATATAGGAATATTTACGTTTATTTGATATTACGGGTGAGATGTTTTGTTGCGCATCTCGAGTATTTTTTGTTTACCCAAGAGCCCACGTATGACGTTGCTGTGGCGGTGGACGCCTCGTGTGTGAACCCACTTCGCAGGGAATTTGTGTTGACGACCTTTCATAGAAGTGGCAGTTATTGGGCACAAGTCTTTACACTCATGAAGCCAGTGTTTATCCAATGCTGTGGATATGGGTTTGTGCCGTAACTGAGACGTGATGGCAACTACTGGGAATCATGGACTGTGATAGTGTGGCCATTGAAGTGAGTTCAATGAAAATATACAATGTATGATTTATTTTGTGATATTGTTGCAGATTATTTAGTTACGTCGCACGAATTGTGTAGGCATTCCTTGTATTATTTAATATTGTGATATAAGCAGTTCATTTGTTTATTCGGATTGGATTGTTACTTTAGTATTAATTGATGTATGTATATTTTCTCTTTTTTTCGCAAAATAGAATATTTATTTTTGTTAATCCCTATTACCTGAATATCACATTTCAGGTTGAAACTTTGCTCCAATAGAAGACTGTTGCAGCTGATGGCTTTTCCTTGATATCCCAGTACATTTCAACTTCAACGCCATGGGTGTGCAAGAGGACCTCAACGCCCTCAAGAAACAGAGGGGAATTGCTAAAGGAAAGTTCACCAGGAAGGTAACTCTATGTAAAGAAGGAATAGACAGAGGTGATGATCTATTAGTGTTGAAGACTAACTATGAGGAAGTAATAGAAGCATTTAAGTGTTTAGTGTGTAAGAATGATGAACTGATACAATTTATATCTGATAATGAGGATAAATTAGAAAATAAAAACCTGGGAGAAGAGGCTGAACAATATATTTTAGATAGTGAAAGATTAAAGAATGAACTGTGTGCTAAGATATTCATGACAAAGAGTGAGGAGAAGGCAACAGACAAACCAAAGGTTAAGGTAAAGAGATTTGAACCTCCCAAGTTTGAAGGTAATTTAAGAGAATATCCTACATTTAAAGAGGATTATAAGAACTTGGTTCAAAGTGAATATGGTACTGATCCATATGCACTCAAAATGTGTTTAGGTGGGGAGGCACTCCAGACAGTAAAGGGCTCGGAAGGTAATTACAATGAAATGTTTAAGCGGTTGGATGACAAATTTGGTAACCCAAGGAAAATTGTAGACTTGGTGATAAGTGATCTCAAATCTCTGAGGAAGATATCAGATGGTGATACTAAAGGGTTTGTTAAAATGGTTGATCAGGTTGAACAATGTTGGTTAGATTTAAAAAGGGTAAATCTATCTGATGAACTCAACACAGCTAATGTTGTTAGCCATATTGAGAAAATTCTGCCTTCACTACAAAAAAGAGAATGGGTAATTAAAGCAAGTGATATCTCGGTCACTGGTGAATTGTTTTCTGAGCTGTTGGGTTTCTTGCAGAAAGAAAGGAAGGTTTTAGAGTACATGAATTCAAATGTAAGAACTAGTACTAGTGATTGTAGAGCAACAGTACATCATGTTGAAAATGTGGTCGAAAACAATTCGGAGTCAGAGTTGGTTAAGCTGATGGGAAAATTGAATGAAGAACAACAGAGCAAGAATAGAGAATTTGAGTCATGCATTGTAAAGTTGAATGAAATGATAAAGGGTATTAAATACAAGGAGAACAATATAAGTATGGGTTGTTTATTACACAATTCAGAGAGTCATGATATAACAAATTGTTTCAAGTTCAAGGACTGTAATAGCAAAGAAAGATTTGATGTGATTAAGAGGAATGGTATATGTTTTAGGTGTTTAAAGGGATATCATTCAGCACGTGGGTGTAAAGTAGGCAAATTGTGTGATGTAGTAATTGAAGGCCAAGGATCATGTAATCGGAATCATCATCCACTTTTGCATCAAGACAGAATAGAAAGCAGTTCTCACAATGCAGTAATGGAGAAGAGAGGCAAAGCTTTGTTGAATATTAGTACGGTGCATAGTAAAAATCTGCCCATCACTATATTGTGGGATCCGGGTTCAGATACTTCTTTAATTACTTATAGGATGGCCAAGAAGTTAGGATTGAGTGGAAAGGATGTAAATTTATCTCTGGTCAAGGTAGGCAACACGATTGAATATCAATCAAGTAAAACATACTGTGTACCATTAACTGATAAGAATGGTAAAGTTTGGAATGTGGATGCTGTCGGTATGAATGAAATATCTTCCAAAATCAAAAGGATTGATTTGTCCAGATTACCTGAACTTTTTGTAAGAATCTCGAACGTAGAGGTGGATCTCCCATATGGGGAAATTGATATGCTCATCGGTACAGATTGTTGTGAAATACTGCCAAGGGTTGTTGAAGACAATAAGGGCATTCAGTTACTGGAAAATCAATTTGGGTTCAGCATTCGAGGTAGACATGACAAGATTACCAATGGATCTAACACCAGCAATCATATACTTGTGAGAACTCACAAACTGTCTAGTCTCGTAGATTTGAAGGAAAGTAACATAGAGTCAACAGATAGCTTAAAGACTAAATTGGATAAATTCTTTGCCATGGAGGAAATGGGAACAAAATGTAAGCCACAGTGTATAAAGTGTATGTGTCGAGGATGTCCTGAACCTAATTGCATAAATTTAAAAGAAGAACGAGAACTAGCATTGATTGAGGAAGGATTGTTATATAATGAGGAGCAGAAATGCTGGTTAGCAAAGTATCCATGGCTAAGGGATCCAATGCATTTGAAAGACAATATTAAAGTAGCTAATGCTAGATTAAAAACAACAGAGAATAGATTGAAGAAACTGGGCAATGAATATGCCATGAAGTATCAGAGAGAGATAGAAGATATGATTCATAGGGGAGTGGCGAGGAAATCAACTAAGGAAGAGATACGAGAATATAAGGGGCCAGACATCCTGAACAGCTTACTGGGAGTTTTATTTGGGTTTAGACAGAATAATATAGCTATAGCAGGCGACATAGCTAAAATGTACCATACTGTCAAGCTCAGCACAATGGATGAACATACACACAGATTTTTATGGAGGGATTTGGATGACAAGAAACCACCTGATCAGTATGCTCTTACCACAGTAACGTTTGGAGATAAGCCTAGTGGTACCATAGCTACGCTAGCGTTGAGACACACTGTAGAGAAATTTGGCAAGGAATATCCAGATGTGCAAGATATGATTATTAATAATACTTATGTTGATGACATACTATATTCCACTGATACCGTTGAGAATGCATTCAAGTTAATACAGGATGCGGAGAAGATATTGTCTCAGGGAAGTTTCAGAGTTAAACATTGGATTGTCAGTGGGCATTATGAAAGCTGCAAGGTCAATGTGATAAAATCTGACCATGAGAAGATCTTAGGATTGAAATGGAACCCGTTGGAGGATCATTTTTTCTTTACGGTAAAACTTAAATTTTCTTCAAGAATAAGAAAGGTCAGAAGTGGTCCAAATTTAAATTCAGATGAAATTGATGATAAATTTCCAGAACATTTAACACGCAGAATGCTATTGAGTCAAATTGCATCAATATATGATCCATTAGGGTTTGCTGTACCAGTATTGCTCAAAGCTAAAATTTTGATGAGACTCGTGATTTCCAAAGGTGAATCGAAAGATGGCGGAATCAAGTGGGATAATCCACTTGATGTTACAAGGTTAAGGAATGTAAGATGTTTTTTAAGGAATTGTATGAGTTAGAGAGATTGACTTTTAGAAGATCCTTGATACCATCCAATGTAGTTGGTAAACCAAGTTTAATAATATTTTCGGATGGTAGCATGCAAATTGGTGAAGATGAATTTGAGTCACATCTGATAGCAGCTAGAAATAAGATTGCACCAATAAAGCAAATGTCCATTCCTAGGTTAGAACTATGTGCAGCTCTTATGGCTGCTAGATTAAGAGAATCTATATTAAAGGAGTTTACATGGAAGTTTGAGGTAATTTACCACATAGTTGACTCATCAATTGTAAGATCACAAATCCAAAAGGAGAGTCACGGATTCAATACCTTTGTTGCAGTATGCATAGCAGAGATAAAAATCAAAACTGACCCAAAGGAATGGTGGTGGGTCGATTCAACACAGAATATCGCCGACATGACCTCAAGACCATGCAAATCAGAGAAAATTGGGAGAGAGTCTGACTGGCAAAATGGACCCAAGTTTTTAACTTTACCAACTAATAGATGGCCCATCAGGCAAACTTGTGAGGATGAGTTAACTGACAGAATTGGTATTATCATGATGGTTAATAATGCAAGTCATGAGAATGGTGATATACAATTAATTGGTGTTAATAGGTATAGTGACTATTACAAATTGTTGAGAGTTACATGTAGGGTAATGAATGTATTTAAAAGCCCCACAGTTCAAGGGATTACAGATGCAGAGACATTATGGGTCAAAGAAGTGCAAAAGAGCATGACTGATTGGGAAACAAGGTTCAAAAGATTGGGACCATCAATTGAAAGGGGAGTTATAGTAGTAGGACAACGAATTTCTAAGTGGTTGAAAGACAATTGGAATCAAGAAAATTTCATGTTAATACCGAATTAACATCCTGTTACTAGATTGTACATATCCTGTCTACATAAAGTGGATCATGCAGGTATAGAGACTACATTGTGTAAGATACAGAGAAAATTTTGGATTCCGGGAGCTAGAAAATTAATAAGAACCATAAAAAATAAATGTGTAACATGTAGAAAATTAAGTAAGAAAGTGGAAGATCAATGCATGAGCCAAGTGAGGGCAGAAAGGATGAAACCTGCTCCACCATTCTATCATACAGCAGTAGATTTGTTTGGGCCCTTGACAATAAGAGATGTTGTTCTAGTGCAAGATAGCAATATTGTAAGGGGAACATGGAAGCTGGCTCAAGTAATTAGGGCTGACCCTGGACGAGATGGAATAGTTCGTGAAGTTAATTTAAGATATAAAATAATAAAGGATGGCAAAGGGCATGATGATGAGGCGGATAAGATCATGTGTAGATCGGTACATAGATTAGTGATGCTGTTGCCAATAGAAGAACAAGTTTAAGCATATGTAACTTGTCCAATGTAATCTAGTCCACGGTAGTCATTGTGAAGGGGGGGAGTGTATCATTAGTATGATAGGTATATGAATATAGGAATATTTACGTTTATTTGATATTACGGGTGAGATGTTTTGTTGCGCATCTCGAGTATTTTTTGTTTACCCATGAGCCCACGTATGACGTTGCTGTGGCGGTGGACGCCTCGTGTGTGAACCCACTTCGTAGGGAATTTGTGTTGACGACCTTTCATAGAAGTGGCAGTTATTGGGCACAAGTCTTTACACTCATGAAGCCAGTGTTTATCCAATGCTGTGGATATGGGTTTGTGCCGTAACTGAGACGTGATGGCAACTACTGGGAATCATGGACTGTGATAGTGTGGCCATTGAAGTGAGTTCAATGAAAATGTACAATGTATGATTTATTTTGTGATATTGTTGCAGATTATTTAGTTACGTCGCACGAATTGTGTAGGCATTCCTTGTATTATTTAATATTGTGATATAAGCAGTTCATTTGTTTATTCGGATTGGATTGTTACTTTAGTATTAATTGATGTATGTATATTTTCTCTTTTTTTCGCAAAATAGAATATTTATTTTGTTAATCCCTATTACCTGAATATCACATTTCAGGTTGAAACTTTGCTCCAATAGAAGACTGTTGCAGCTGATGGCTTTTCCTTGATATCCCAGTACACATCCTAATGGGATGTACTTTAACACCGCTGAATGCAGTATTAATGGTCAATATTGCAACGATCTCCTCTTTATAAACTCTCCTGATCGAAAAAAAATATTGTTATTCTTCCACTTCAAGCTAATATGCAACCAAATAAATAAACAGCACATGAACACGCACCAACAAGCTGCTGTGCACGATGAATGACTTAGACATTAACTTGATTACTTAAAAAAAAAAAAAAAAAAACTAACCTTAGGTGTGAAGACATTGAGGGAGAGACAATCCTCGTCCCCAGCCATTTCATCTGGAGAAAGAGTTTGGCCTAAAATCATTTGTGCGAAGGACACTTGGAGACAGGGAGAAGGCATCTTGGACCCACCCTCTATGCCTGCCCACTTATCAACTCGCACAGGATCCTGTAGATATTGAATGACACTTATAACGTAGAAGAGCTTTTAATTCTTTGATAGAGAATAATTATATTTAGTGGTGAAGTCAACTAGTTTACTATCATTATATTATGTCACAATATTTTCCTTTAAAGTCTGATTGACCATCAAACTAAAACGCTTATTAAAACATATTTACATTACGGAACAACGTGGTATATAGGATGTAGTTGTATGATTACCAGACGATGCAAACTCAGTGACATTGTTTATAACTCAATGACTCAGTGAATTTCAACTAAATAATCAACAGATCCAAAACAGAATTGGAATGATAATTGATATCCAGGCACACAGTGACTCGAAATGCAGAGTGCCAGCTGCCTCCCCTCCTGGTTTATCTGTGCTGCCTTTGAGAGGGGCACAGATAATAGGTCATTACAAGCAAATGGTATCACGTTACCTAGGTCTTCAGAATAGATCCTCACAGAACTAGATCCCGGTTGAAGCAATGTGTATTTAGGGTGTGTATGAAGATAGTCTTACATGCATAATTACTACTACACTGGAGCAGCAGTAATTATGAAAACATATTAATGATAATATTAATTCTTACAAAGAAAGCATAGAGCACCAGGCCACACTCTCGAACTTTGGAAGCTGTATTATACAACCCAACTTTCCCCACAAGGACGTGATGTTCATCCAATCGCTGTTTAAGGGTTAAATAAAGGACAATATATACTTTCCTGTTCATCTGTCGCTTGTAGTGGAATATGGCAATATTCAGCTGGCAAATGACGGACAAAACTTTTTCTTTCATTCTCCCCTTGGCTGAGAATGGAAGTGCAATATACAGGTATTGAGTAACCCTTCCTTTTAACTTAGGATTGGCAATCGTCATTATCTAGTGAATTCGAACTGTTTAATCCAGATTTTAAGTATTATTTCAGCTGTACAATTAATGGCACAACCCGTGACTTGCCTAAATCTATTGGATAGACAAGTAGTGAGAGCAGCAGTAAAGTACAGCCCTTGGCTTATTTAATTGCCACACACACACACACACACAAACACACACACACACACACACACACACACACACACACACACACACACACACATATGTATATATATTATATATATATATATACATATTTTTAAAAATTAACCCCTTACCAAACAAGCATCATAATACTGTTCGCTCTCTTCCTCCCTTCGTCTCTGTCTCTCTCTCTGTCTCTCTCTGTCTCTCTCTCTCTCTCTCTCGTTCTCTCTCTCTCTCTCTCTCTCTCTCTCTCTCTCTCTCTCTCTCTCTCTCTCTCTCTCTCTCTCTCTCTCGTCCTCTCTCTCTCCTTCTTTTTTTGTATTCTACCTTCAGTCTGAGCTTTTCCAAAGGCGGTTAGGCGTACGGAATGCCGTAAAACGAGAAGAATCCTTTTCCTTTTGTTGACAATTCGACACACGTCCGTCGGTCAGCTCCACCCAATGGCGGCGCTGCAAATTGCTGCCGACATTGCCAAAGCCACGGCAACGTCTGTGGAAGGAAAGGGACATGCTGACAATTGCTTACGAGGAAAGACACATTGCAAAGGACAGAGAATCAGCCTAATTAAACAGATAAGCAGTTAGAGTGAAGAACATTCTCTTGATCCCTTTGTCCCCGCCTTAGTCAGCTTGTCCGACGTCAAATGATCCTTATTCAGTGGCTCTATATCAAAGTCTTCTTGCCCTACACTCGCCCCGATCTCACAGACTGACAGGCGTAAAGAAATGCTTGTACTTAAACACTTGATCCCCATAACTAACACACAGTAAAGCAAAAAAAAAAAAAAAAAAAAAAAAAAAAAGAAAACTAACTATATAATATATTTATAAAAAGAATCCGATAAAGCAGCCAATAAAAATAACATTGTAACAGTGTAAGGCTGTCTTTGCCATTCGTATGTCTGCCTAATATCAATCACTTATTTGCCTAATGTAATAAGAGTAAAATAAGTACTGTTATTACATATCAACAAATGAAGAAAGGATATGCAGTTTGATCTAAATGCATGCCATGAGGAAAAAAAAAAAAAAAAAAAAAAAAAAAAACGTACAGCAGAGGCAAGACAATCAAGCAACATTATATTAACCTTGGTTGTACATCACCGCCGGACGTGTTATTGTATAAGGTTTTAAAATACCTTTTATCATCAATCGAGTGGAAACTTTAGGAAAAAATAAAATAACTTGAATGTGAAGTGAAAATGCGCCGTGTTCCTTCATCAATAACTTGGCTATAATTATCTGTCCTAGTAAACTCTTTCATCCAGATTTTTCTTTTCACTTATTTTTTTCATCTTTCATTTTTACACACACACACACACACACACACACACACACACACACACACACACACACACACACACACACACACATACACACACACACACACACACACACACACACACATACACACACACAGACACACACACACACACACACACATACACACACACACACACACACACACACACACACACACACACACGTAGGGGTCTCGGAACCATTACGACCGCATTTACTATCGCTAGGTATCGTTGGGCTTTATTTCCTAAAAGAACGACTCGAACGACCAATCAGCTCGGGGGAAATTGACCAATCACAGAGCGTTAACCGCTGAACTGAGGCAGCACTAATGAGGTTTACCAATAACAGTTCACATAAATTCACATAAAATGTGATTAAACAGTATTTCTAAAACGTTCAATTCAATAAGGCAAATAAAGGAAAGCCATAAGACTTTAATGCCAGTAAATGTTTTTTTTCTAGTTAGAGTCAGGTGCAATGGGTCAATTTCGCTCGTAAATACATTTATCACTCTCCACCATTATCGAAAAAACTCATTAATTCTGATATCTGTATATATCTATAGCTACATATATACATTTAATAAAATCATAACACATATAAGTGCATATAGATAAATATACATACATACATATATATATATATATATATATATATATAAATACACATATACACACACACATATATATATAAATATATATATATATTATATATACATACGTATATGAATAAACCCACACACACACACACACATGCACACACACACACACACACACACACACACACACACACACACACACACACATACATACATATATATATATATATATATATATATATATATTACATATATACAGCTGAGTCTCTAGCTCTTTCTCTCTCTCGTACCCAGAACTTGTATCACCTTTTTTTCAAAAACATATGGCAAAAGCATTTCATTATAATTTCTTATTATAATGACAAATTTGTTAAAATTATCTTTTCTCATTATTCATCAGTAAGTTAATCCCTTGCTTCCATAATATGATGTTAAGGTATTAAGGGGTGTGCTTATATATTGTTGATATTTGTTACTGAATATTTATTATAATTTGTTGTTCTAGAGAAAATACTCATAGTGATGAAAGTTATAGATTTTCTTTCAAAGTACGTTCCTGATGATGTGTCAGAAGCCCTTTAATTCATGATAAACTAAACTTGTTGAGTGATGTTTATGATACTCACATGAACTGTTTCGACGGCCTCAGCGAATCGGCAAAGGGTATCCTTATTTACATTAGCCATATTGTTTTTTGCAGTTACTATGCCATCTAAACATGTGGCTTTCACACATCAATTGATTTTCCCAAAGAAAAGTCACAGCTGCACACTTATGAGGATATTTATGAGGATGATATGAGCGAAGGAGGGTCGCCACGATGAGCGTAATGACCTCGGAAGTGTTTTGAAAATACGCTCGTGCGAGAAACGAGAGTCATTGCTTCCGATGTAAACAAACCTCACACGATCTCGTATTTGCGTTTGTAAATCCGGCCTCTGACTTGTAAGCTTAGCTGTTGGACTATTAATGGAAAATATATGTTTAGGTAAAAAGATAATATATGAATACTAGCATAATTAAAAGCCATAGTAAAAGTGCTTTAAACACAAAATCTAAGACACAAAAAAGCTCGTGTGTTTACATTTGGGCGTCACCGTAGCGCTACAGACTGTTCTGTTCGAGAGTATTATTTGTAACGCACATAAGTACTCCGTATTTTTCAACGGAACGAAAGGTAGGTTTCTATAATATACCAAGGATTAGTTAAAACATTCATTGATGGTTCAAAATCCGATGATGGTGTAGGCGATGCATCCCTTAACTATGTTTGTGTTCATAAGCAGACACGTGCATATGAATACACTTATTACCCGAGTATCTCCTAATACTTACCTTGAGCCTGAGATACCCTACGGGAGGCTTGGCGAAAGGGACAACCGCGAATGCTACGACCACACAGTGCATTTTCGTGCTTGTAAATTAAAAAATAAA
>NC_061828.1:29968221-29970721 GCF_019202785.1 Penaeus chinensis | reverse complement strand
GGGGGAGGGGATAGTGAGTTTTTGAGGAGTGAGAGGTGGGGAGAGTGAGGTGAGGAGAGTGTGGGGGGGGAGAGGAGTGGGTGGTTGGGGTGTGGGGGGGAGAGAGTGGAGGGGAGGGGTGGGTGGGGGGGTGGGGGTTTAGGGAGGTGAGGGGGGGGAGGGGTGGAGGGGGAAGAGGGTGGAGGGGAAGAGGGACGGAGTGTGGAGTGGTGAGAGAGAGTGAGAGAGAGAAAGTGAGAGAGAGAGGTGAGGATGAGAGGGGAGGAGTGGAGGGGGGGAGAGAGAGAGAGAGAGAGTGAGAGAGAGCGAGAGAGAAGGGGAGAGAGAGGGAGAGAGGAAAGAGAGAGAGAGAGAGAGAGAGAAGAGAGAGAGAGAGAGAGAGAGAGGAGAGAAAAGAGAAGAGAGAGAGGGAGAGGGAGAGAGGGGGGGGAGAGAGAAGAGAGAGAGGCCCCCCCCCCCCCCCCGGGAGAGAGAGGAAAGAGGAGAGAGAGAGAGAGAAGAGAGAGAGGGGATAGAGGGAACGAGGAGGAGAGAACGAGAGAGATGAGAGAGAGAGGAAGAGAGAGAGAGAGAGAGAGAGAGGGAGGGAGAAAGAGGGGAGAATAGGAAGAAAGAGAGAATGAGAGAGAAAGAGGAGAGAGAGAAGAGAGAAGAGGGGAGGGAGAAGAGAGAGAGAAGAGAGAGTGAGAGAGAAGAGAGGAGAGAGAGAAAGGAGAGAGAGGAGAGAGAGAGGAGGAAAAGAGAGAGAGAGAGAGAGAGAGAGCTGGGGGGGGAGGAGAGAGAGAGAGAGAGGAGTTAGAGAGAGAGGAAAAAAGAGAGAGAGAGAGGAGGAAGAGGAGAGAGAGAGAGAGGAGAAGAGAGAGAGGAGAGGGGAGAGGAGGGAAAAGGGAGAGGAGAAGAGATGAGAGAGAGAGAGGAGAGGACAGAGACAGAGACAGAGACAAGAGAGAGAGAGAGAGAAAAGAGAGAGAGGGGAGAAAAGGGGACGAGACAAGACACAGAAGAGAAGAGAGAAAGAGAAGAGAAGAGGAGAGAGAGAGAGAGAGAGAGGGGAAGAGAGAAGATGAGAAAAAGGGGAGAAAAGAGGGGGCCCCCCTAAGCCAAAAGCGTACGGGATAAAGGCAAAGTAGACGGGTCTAAATAAGACCATCATTTCCCAAAAGGTCGGCTCATTTTTCGGGCCCTCTTTCATGTAAAGCTGCCTAAAAATATTAAGTTATGTGAGACAAAGGTGTGCACGTGTCAGAAAAAGGTATATGTATGTTTATACATGTAGGTGTATGTTCTCTCTTTTTTCCTACAAAACACACACACACACACACGCACACACGCCCCACACACCCCACATACACACATCACCCACACCACAAACACACCACACCACACACACACACCACACACACACACAAACACACACACAAAGAAACTGTAACATTCTCCGTATTCATGCACACATATAAATTCAACTCCATATGTTCAAAACTTCAATTTAAGTGCCCGGTATCCTCACGCAAAAGGGACTACAGATATTTACGTAGAAAAGAGAGGGGGATCTTTGCGCATGTAAAGGAGAGGAGAAACTCCGTACTCTTTTCCCCAATTAAAGGCTATTTGGAAACCGGTCAAGAAAAAGCCCCCCAGTTCAAATGAGAAAGGTTTTTTTTGATCTCTCCACAAATGGGGGGTAAAGCAGGAGCCAGGATGGCGAGGGCGGGGCGCCCCTCTCGCCTCTTCCCCTCTTATTTTCCTTTTCTTCCTCCTCCTCCTCCTCCTGCTCTTCCTCCTCCTCCTCATCATCATCATCATCTTCCTCTTCCTCCTCCTCCTCCTCCTCCTTCCCCTTCATTCTCTTCCTCCTCCTCTTGTTCTTCCTTTTCATTTTCTTTCTCCTCCTCCTCTTCCTCTTCTTTTTCCTCCTCCCTCCTCCTCTAACTCCTTCTCCTCCTCCTCCTCACCCTCCTCCTCCTCCTCCCTCCTTTTTCTCCCTTTTCTTTTTCCCCTCTCTTTTTTTCTCTTCCTCTCTTTATCCTCCTCCTCCCTCTCCCTCCATCTATTCCTCACTATCGTTGTTGTTGTTGTTTTTCTTCTTCTTCATTTCTTTCTTCCTTCTTCTTGTTCATCTTCTTCTTCTTTTTTCTTCTTCTTCTCCTCCTCCTCCTCCTCTTTCTTCTTATTATTCTATTTCATTTTTTTTTCTCTCGCCCACAAAACACAATCACACCCCCCCCCCCACAAAATTTACACACCCCACACACACAACACACACACACACCAACATAAAACACAACACAAACACATTACCCGCCCCACGTGTAACATCTTAGAAAAAAAAGAAAAAAAAAGGCATCACGCACCTGGAAACGAATAGGCTTCCTAAACACAGTTTCTGTGGATTTTTCAATTTAAAACTTTTAAAAAATGAGCTGTACCTTAAGATTCATGTATAGATACTTTTTTTCAAATACGGGATCATACCCTTTATTTTTTTTGAAAGGGATAT
>NC_061828.1:29953221-29955721 GCF_019202785.1 Penaeus chinensis | reverse complement strand
AGAAGGTGAACAAGATTATGTTGATCCTCACAGAGGGTGACTCGGGCGTCAAAGCTGCCTTACTCTCTGAATTAAAGACCACGCCCCCCCTCCCTCCCCGGGAGCCAGCCGAGGCAGCCGTCCCTCACCCTCAGGCAGGGATGACCGCAGGCCAGGCGGGGGAATCCCCCGCACAACCATGTGACAGAAGTGACGTCACGCCAGCTGACCAAGGCGACATAAAAGTGCTTGAACTTTTAAAGGAAATAAAAGTTCTGAAAGAACAAAACACTTACTTAATTAATGAAATGGAAAAAAATAAAAGTGATTGTCAGTGCCGTGATACTCGTGTTACCATTAGTGCTAAACAAACGAACGAGGAGAACCGATGTCAGACCGCCAGTGCTGATAACCAGAGTGGGCGTGTCAGCGCTGACAGCCGCCACGAACAATATCAGGATCCCTGTGACATCGGGTCCAGTGACGCAACCAGCCCCCAGGTGCACCTAGCACAGCAACCGGAGGGACTGTGCTGAGAAGTGGAACAAAGCTAAGATCAAATGTTTGAAATGGTTAAAAGTATTTTTATGTTTAAGACTACCATCTGTAATGAAATCCACAATCATAAAGCTATATGTTTATGTGAATCTATAATTTGTAATATTAGAGGATATAACAGCATGAGGTACAGATTGCCTAATAGAACACTACTCACTTATGGATAAACGGACAATCAAATTTATATCATGGAATATGCGTAGTATAAAGCCTAGGCTGAATGACCTAGAGTTTTATATCCGTAAATATAATACTGATGTTATTTGCGTGCAAGAACCTTTTGCTGCTGCTGCTAAGATGAAAATAGCACCTGCAATTCAGGGATACTATTCATATGTGAATACAGCCATGACTGGATTGTTGACATATGTGAAGGTAGCACTGCCACATAAGTTAGTTAAAAAATCCGAGAACACTGATGTTCAATTTCATCATTTAAAAATTCAGACTGCCACTGGCTATTTTTCACTGTATAATGTATATGCCAGATACTCCAAATTTCTGGCTAGTTCTCTCCCCAATTTTCACAACCAAAGCACGTTATGTATGGGCGACTTCAATGCAAGGCATCCACACTTTGGAGACAACCAACGTAATAGTAATGGGGAAGAATTCAAACATTTTATCAATAGTAGATCACTGACAGTATATGACACAGAAGCAGAGACTCATTTGGGAGGTGGCAGATTAGACTATGTATTTGGCAAAAATTTAGTTCATGGTAATGTCTGTACTTCACTGGTGCGAGAGTTAGTTAGTGACCACTTTGCAATACGAACAGATTATAATGTAGACACCAATTCAGCCACTAGATCACCTAGGCTCCGAATAATTATCCCACCGGGCCTGGAGCATCACTTCAAGGCACGGGTCTATGACTGGTATAACACCTATGAAGTAACATCTGTTGAGAAATTTTCTCAGGATCTAATCAAAGTTGTCACTGACTACTATGACACTTGGGTCTGTTCAAGAAAACTCTCAAAGAAAAAGAGGCCCCAGACCTCCCATGCACCGAGGTGGATCAATGACCCAATTCTGGCTAAGGAATATATACGGGTTCAGGAGCTTGCTAATTGCTATAAAGATAATAAGACGACAGATAATCTTCTGCAGTTTATGAAAGCCACCAAGGAATCCAGAGATTTAAAAACTCAGATTCGTAGTAAATACTGGGAACAATTTCTGCAAAGTATCAATAGTCAAACTTCTATAGCTGACGTATGGAGAAAAATTAATAGACTGACAGGTAAAGCCCTCACAACACCGCAGTTCCACAGTCCACAGGAACAGGCTAATATGCTGCTAGAGCAGTGGGCAGGAAATTCTCAAGTACACTCACTTCCACAAGGGATAAAAAATCAGCTCAACAAGTCGAAAATAGATAGAAATTTCAATATAGCAATAGCATGTGCTGCTATTGACCCCTCCGACTTTGTCGAAATAACTGAGTGGGAACTAAGCAATGCCCTTCTGAAAGGTAAGGCAACCGCCCCTGGCGAGGACGGCATTACTTACAGCGTCCTTCGTCACATTGCTCAGGTACCAGGCAACCCACTTTTACATCTGTATAGACTCAGCCTATCACAAGGAATCCTCCCAAGCTCCTGGACTAAAAGCTTAATCATTCCTATACCCAAACCCAATACTGATAAATACAGACCCATTTCCTTGACCTCCTGTCTGTGCAAAGTACTTGAGAGAATAATTCTGAACAGGCTCATGTATCGCATAAATGCTAAGTTATCCTCCAGACTGTATGGATTTCTCCCAGGGCGTAGCAGTCAGCACTGTTTTGCAGAGTACTTAACAAACTCAAACCCAGGCATGCAAACCGTATTTCTTGATCTTAAATCTGCTTTTGATATTGCAAACAGGGAAATTATCCTTGAGCAACTAGCTAGCTTTGGTATTCAGGGAAAACTGTTAACATGGATTCAAATGTATCTGTCGAATCGATCGG
>NC_061828.1:29935721-29938221 GCF_019202785.1 Penaeus chinensis | reverse complement strand
TGATAGTGATAATAATAATGATAATAGTAATAATGATAATAACAACAACAATGATAATAATAGTAATAATAATAATAATAATGATAATGATGATGATGATGATAGTGATGGTATTGATGATGATGACGATAATAGTAATAATAATAATAATAATAGTAATAATAATAATAATTATTATGATAATTATACTACTACTACTAATAATAAAGATAGTGATGATGATAATAATGATAATAATTATGATGAAAATATAATATTAACAGTAATAATAATGATAAGTAAGATGATAATGATAATAATAACAATAACAATAAGAATAACGATAATGATAATAATAATGATGATGATGATGATGAATAAAGAATTAATTTGGTAGACTTATTACGCATGTAAACTCGTCCCTTTTTTTTTTTTTTTTTCTTTTTTTTTTTTTAGTAAATCCAGAAAACTCACGGTAATGATTATGCTCCCCCCCCCCCCCCCAATCTTACTCAAGTAAATTAATATCATCCGCTGTCCCGTCTGTTCTTGCGCTAATTAACTCCGATCAAAAGGAGATTAGCCTTAGCTAAATAACATGTGATCATATGCGTGGTTGGACATTCCTTAGCTGTACCAAGGCTTAGTAATAACCAGCTGTTGACATGCCTCTTATCTGTTTTTAGTTTCTTGCTGCTGAAGGGCTGTTTATTTAATATTTTTAAAGGTAGGATTAATAATTTTGAAATAATTTTTTTAAGGATAATGATTTTAAATATTTTTTTTAAGGATAATAATGTTTAAATATTTTTTTAAGGTAAATATTTAAAAACATTTTTTAAGGAAACAAATTTAAAATATATCTTTAAGGATAATAATTTTAAAATATTTTTTTTTAAGGATAATAATTTTAAAATATTTTTTTTTAAGGATAATAATTTTAAAATATTTTTTTAGAGGATAATCCTTTGAAAATATATTTTTTAAGTATAATAATAAAAAAAGATTTAAGGATAATAATCTTAAAATATTTTTTATAAGGATAATGATGTTTAAATATTTTTTTTAAGGATAATAATTTTAAAATATTTTTTTTAAGGATAATAATTTTAAAATATTTTTTTTAAGGATAATAATTTTAAAATATTTTTTTTAAGGATAATGATTTTAAATATTTTTTTTAAGGATAATAATTTTAAAATATTTTTTTTAAGGATAATAATTTTAAAATATTTTTTTTAAGGATAATGATTTTAAATATTTTTTTTAAGGATAATAATTTTAAAATATTTTTTTTAAGGATAATAATTTTAAAATATTTTTTTTAAGGATAATAATTTTAAAATATTTTTTTTAAGGATAATAATTTTAAAATATTTTTTTTAAGGATAATAATTTTAAAATATTTTTTTTAAGGATAATAATTTTAAAATATTTTTTTTAAGGATAATAATTTTAAAATATTTTTTTTAAGGATAATAATTTTAAAATATTTTTTTTAAGGATAATAATTTTAAAATATTTTTTTTAAGGATAATAATTTTAAAATATTTTTTTTAAGGATAATAATTTTAAAATATTTTTTTTAAGGATAATAATTTTAAAATATTTTTTTTAAGGATAATAATTTTAAAATATTTTTTTTAAGGATAATGATTTTAAATATTTTTTTTAAGGATAATAATTTTAAAATATTTTTTTTAAGGATAATAATTTTAAAATA
The DNA here is from genome assembly GCF_019202785.1 of Penaeus chinensis. NCBI lineage: Eukaryota > Metazoa > Arthropoda > Malacostraca > Decapoda > Penaeidae > Penaeus > Penaeus chinensis. Next base: position 29,936,519 of record NC_061828.1, on the reverse strand, counting down.
TTTTTTTTAAGGATAATAATTTTAAAATATTTTTTTTAAGGATAATAATTTTAAAATATTTTTTTTAAGGATAATAATTTTAAAATATTTTTTTTAAGGATAATAATTTTAAAATATTTTTTTTAAGGATAATAATTTTAAAATATTTTTTTTAAGGATAATGATTTTAAATATTTTTTTTAAGGATAATAATTTTAAAATATTTTTTTTAAGGATAATGATTTTAAATATTTTTTTTAAGGATAATAATTTTAAAATATTTTTTTTAAGGATAATAATTTTAAAATATTTTTTTTAAGGATAATAATTTTAAAATATTTTTTTTAAGGATAATAATTTTAAAATATTTTTTTTAAGGATAATAATTTTAAAATATTTTTTTTAAGGATAATGATTTTAAATATTTTTTTTAAGGATAATAATTTTAAAATATTTTTTTTAAGGATAATAATTTTAAAATATTTTTTTTAAGGATAATAATTTTAAAATATTTTTTTTAAGGATAATAATTTTAAAATATTTTTTTTAAGGATAATAATTTTAAAATATTTTTTTTAAGGATAATAATTTTAAAATATTTTTTTTAAGGATAATAATTTTAAAATATTTTTTTTAAGGATAATGATTTTAAATATTTTTTTTAAGGATAATGATTTTAAATATTTTTTTTAAGGATAATAATTTTAAAATATTTTTTTTAAGGATAATAATTTTAAAATATTTTTTTTAAGGATAATAATTTTAAAATATTTTTTTTAAGGATAATAATTTTAAAATATTTTTTTTAAGGATAATGAT
>NC_061828.1:29923221-29930721 GCF_019202785.1 Penaeus chinensis | reverse complement strand
TCCCTCTCTCCCTCCTTCTCTTCCCTCTCTCCCTCTTCGTAGGATTCACAACCCCAGGAGCTGATGAATCCCATGTGTCAGGATTTGTCAGACATTCTCATTATTCTCCCGTTGGAATCTGGACGGGGATTTATAGCGAAGGCATTTGCAATCCCGGGTTTTCCTCGTTACGTGGAGGAATGTGTGGGTGTGGGTGTGTGTGTGTGTGATTGTGTGTGAGTGTGTGTGTGTGTGAGGGAGTGAGGGGGAGGGAGGGAGGGTGGGAGAGGGAGTGAGGGGGGAGGTGAAGAGGGCGAGGGAGAGGGAGGGAAGGAGGGGGGGGTGAGAGACAGGGAGTCACTGTGCGTGTGTGTGTGTGTGTGTGTGTGTATTAACGTATGTACAAGTCGATAAATGAAACTCGATATATCATTTTACGTATTACAAAAACAAGTCCCTTTTCTATGTTTGTTTTCAATTCCATCACAATTAACAAATAAGACTTCCAATTACCATCTAAGACATCTAAACAAACTCTTAAGAAAACAAACAACTCGCTAACCAACACAAAGGGCCTCAACGACTTCTGATTAAGCAAGATCTGTAAGTAAGAGCAAGCCCACCATGCCAAAAGTAGTCGAAGAGGAAGGGCTATCATCGCCATGCAGATTGTAAACAGAGTCCGAGACTTTCCGCCGATGTAAACATTCGAGTTCTTTTGGCAGGGGATTGGCCTTTGCTCTGAATGCGAATTTGGGAAATGACGCAATGCAGATATGAATGGGTGGATGAGAGACTCGAGAATAGAAGAGGGGAATGGAGAGATAGGAAAATGAAACAAAAAGAAGTACAGAGGGTGATGGGATAGGAGATAATAGGGGGCATAGTGAAGAAGAGTAAGAAAGATGGAGAGAGAGAGAGAGAGAGAGAGAGAGAGAGAGAGAGAGAGAGAGAGAGAGAGAGAGAGATAGATAGATAGATAGAGAGAGAGAGAGAGAGAGAGAGAGAGAGAGAGAGAGAGAGCGAGAGAGAGAGGGGGGGGGGAGAAAAACACAGAGAGGAATTAGGAGAGAGAGACGGAAATAAATAGATATAGATATAGAGGGAGAGATACCAAGAGAAAGAAAGAGACAGACAGAGGCAGAGACAAATCGAAAATAAAACTTCCTTAATCGAACCCAACCCAAGAGGAAGAGCTGTATGCTGAAAGTATACGATTACCTTGGATAAGTCCTGACCCTAGGCAGCATTGAGAATTCCCTTCGTTATATCTCTAAGCGAACGATGATATCAGAAGATAACGACAGAGTAACAGCTAATGTTATGATTATGGTAACAATAATGATGAAGATATTAATGCTGATGGTCATAGTACAATTCACGGTAAACCTGACAGAGATAACGATCTACTAATGAAGGTCATTTGGTCAATTATGATAGCCTTTGTCATGATAATAATAACTATATTGTTGATAACAGTAGTTGTGGCATTGATAAGGATATTAATTGTGGCAACACCATCAGAAATAATTATAAGAGGATGGTGAGAACGTAAAATAGTTGGTATTTACAACGTGTCAGTGATAATACGTGCTTGTGTACGTTTAACTGAAGCGCAAATTGGCCTTAGGAAACAGTATGGCGAAAAGTCCTTCGACATACTCGTGTATTTTCTTATTCTTCCCCCCGTCGTTATATTCACAATTTGTTTAGCATGATCATGTGTGTGTGTGTGTGTGTGTGTACGTGTGTGTGTGTGTGTGTGTGTGTGTGTGTGTGTGTGTGTGTGTGTGTGTTTGTGTGTTTATGTGTGTGTGTGTGTGCGTGCGTGTGTGTGTGTGTGAACGTATGCATTTAATTATTCATCATTTTAAATTCTAAAAATGCCAGAAGAATTTCACAAAGTTTCGCTTCCTTTTCGGTCGGTCCTAAAAATAGCGCTGCTTATACGGAATCCCAATTTGCACTCTTCGAGATTCTGCGTTTGCGCTTTTTGATAAGAAGATTTCCGGTTTTATCAATTTGTTTATATAAAGTGCCTTTGGGATTAGCGCACCAATTTTCACCTGGAAAGTGCGGGAAAAGGCTTTTGATGCGGAATCATTTTGGTTCAAAAAACCGTTTTCGTGAGCTTTTTAAAAACCCTGTCTGTTACTTTTTCGAGTTTTAAAAAGCTATCTTTTTATTCCCGGTTTATTATGATTTTTGTATTCTCTGTGTTCATTATATATATATTGATATATATATATATATTATATATATATATTTATATATATAATGTATATATAATATATATATTATGTTGTTGTTTGTTGATATAATAATACAACTACTAATCCGTACAGTCAGCTCACTGTACACTACACAAGTGTGACTCTGAAATCACATCAATCACAACATACACATAATATATTTATATATATATATATATATATATATATATTGATTTTATAAAACATATATATATATATTATATAATATTAAATACTACACAAACACACATCATCAACACAATTATATAACATAAATATATATATATTATTATATTTATTATATTATATAGACACAATACATACGAATCATAGCAAAATAAACTATATCACTGATATGATTGATTATAATTATACTAAATCAAGTTTACATTACGTCACACTCCATTGGTAAAATGATATCGTTGTCATGTTTCATTAAATTTCCAAAGCAGTGGTTGTACTAATCATCCTTATTCAGCTGAAGGAATATAGTGTGCGCCGCTTCAAGTGGCTAAGTGTTGTGTGTGACGGCAATGGGTGTAGACAGTTAATTTCCTTTGTCGTGTTCTCGGTTTTTTGAGAATATATTATTATACTATTTATTTGGTGTGCCGTATGTCGTTGTGTTTCGTCAGTAAATTAATCCTATTTTAGTCGTGGTTTAATTCTAAACATTTAAATTTGATTGACTTAGCACATATGTAAATATCATGCATTTTTATCCGTAATAACGCCATCTGATTCGCTAGTAAGTGTTTGTTGCCTTTCCATACTTAGTCTTGGTTTACTAGTTCTATAATTTAGCAGTAGATCATCTATATTTCATTGTAATTATCATACTGTTTTACGTTTTATACGTAATATTATTATCTGTTTTTATGTATATTGCGTTTAAATGTGTTTTTATTAATTAATGTTTTTTATTTTATATTTTATTTTATTTTTGTTTGTTATGACTTATTAATGTTTTTCTTTTATTAAATTTTGTTTTATTTTGATTTATTCCATCATTTATTTCTATTTATTATTGTTATTATTACATTATTTATTATCTATTTGTCATTTATTATCATCACTTTTTATTTTATATCTAATATTATTATTATTATTATTATTATTATTTTTAATATTATTATTTTTATTATTAATTTTATTATTGTTTTGTTGTTTTTTATTTTATGTTTATTTGAAATTTATGTTATTTCATTTTTAAAATATCATTATTATTTTTTATACTTAACATTATCATGATTATTATTATCTTCTTTATCATTATCTTTATTATTGTTACATTGTCATTATTGCTTTTTCATCATTACTACTATTATTAATTGTATTAACGTTAATATATGGTAAATTTTTTTTAATTGTTGTATATTTATATAAATCTCTCATTCGCAGTAAATTATAAAATAATCCAGTTATATCTAACCTGATGATATTCAATCATCTTCTAAAAACTTCTCCATTATAATTCGTTGATTTCTTTAATACGTATATATTATTATACGTATAATGAAGTCGAGTTGTAATAAGAGCGTATCCTAGTCACAAGTTAAAATACGGGAGTCAACTTGTGAATTCAACAAACACAAAAACTTCGCCAATAAAATTCGTTGATTTCTAAGTAAACAGATAGGTTATTACTATTTAATGAAGTCGAGTGTAATGCGGTAGCGAGGGTACACGTCCAACCGGATGCAATTAGTACTAGATTCATCATCTGATTTGATGCTGGGGACGGGGTGGAGGGTAGGGATGGGGGGAAGAGGAGGGATGTGGTCGACGAACATTCTTATTGGGTTTGTATATTAGGAGATCGTTGGTGGGATGGTTGTAGGGTTATGGATGGCTGGGGGGAGAGGGGGGGGGGCTCGATGGTTGAGCACACTCAAGCACACACACACACAAACATACACAAACAAACACATACACGCACACACGTACATACACACACACACACACACACACACACACACACACACGTTTATACTGAGACTAATGAAATTTACTTTTTCCTTAGCCTTCTGCAGCAGTGTTACTGTCCAGGAGCCGAATTCACTAACGCAATTACGATGCTAAAATCGCTGGTTACGATCGACAGCGCTGGTTGTCACTAATAACTTGCCATCGGAGTTATCATGGTAAATTCTACCAGTGGTCGGAGCATTCGTCAAGCCGCTGGTAACTTCAGGAAAGACTGTCGTTATGTGTTATATCACCCAAAACTAGATTTTTTTGGTTCGTTTTTATTACTGATATGATTAGTATGATGGGAAACATATACCACGACATGGACATGGCGAAAATAATGCAAATTTCACATAAAATTAGCAAGAATAAAAAACATACAAATTCTCGTTAAAATCTAGGTAGACGTAGGCCTATATTAGACTGTAGAATGTAAGGAATCGATAGATCAGTTAACTCTTAAATAACTACATTTGACATTAAATATTACACAGTCTATAGAAAAAAAAAAAAAACTAGCAATGACAACTTCAGCGAATGACAACTTACTCCCAAACCACATGACCAAGGAGTTTGAAATATATTTTTGTTTGACGACAGATGGTGATGAATAAAATTTGTGTTTGGACCGATTCTTTTTTTTTTTTTTTTTTTTTTTTTTTTTTACAATTTTGAGAAATAGATAAATAAATAAATAAATAAATAAAACTGTTGGGCTAGATTCTTTAGTTTACGGTAAACAATAATATACTCATATAAGAGCATTTGTATTAGTTACTATAAACACGACAAATAGCCAAGGAGGTCTATTAACATCTCACATGATAGATATTATCAAACAAACATTTCTTTAAAATTTTGTACATATGTTTAAATGGTGTCTTAGCTGCAACTATAATTCTAAAAAAAACTCGCATTGTGTTGAATTCTGTTTACATGTTATGTGACTGGCCGAAAGAACCTAAAAGATTATGTATGAGGCTAGGTAATTGGTGAAACTGCCTTAAGGGAGAAATCACTAGAGCCTAGTTTTAATTTCCAGGCGTGTTTTCCGTCCAAAGATATTAGTTTAGTTTTCACATTTGTTTATAAAATCCTAGTCTGAAATGTTTTGTTTATCTTATTCCATGTTGAAGATTCAAACTTAATCGATACTTGCAATAAGTGGAAAATGAAAATGGGGATGTGACTTTACCATTTATTTAAATATAAAAATACATATGGATGAAATAAATATGAGCATAAAATGTATGGGTACAAAATATAAAGGCGCTTTCAAAAAACGAGTATGGCAATATACATATACATAAAAAGTACACAGAAGTATTGCACTTGCAATAAATAGATAATAATATTAATGATAAATAAGTTGCTTGCAAAAAATACATGAACATGAAATTCAATATATTTAGAGAATACCAAGGGCGTATATTACACACACACACACACAAAAGTTTTGTCATCCTCCTTCCTATTGAAAGTATAAACAAAATCTATTGAAATCTTATAGTTTTCAACCTTCATTGGCTAATTAAGATTCTTTAGTGCGTGTAGGCCATTCTGTTCTGAAATTCTCCAGCTCCTTCATCTTTAAAATAAGTGTGAAATGTTTCTTGTACCTTCCAGACATCTTCTCAGCACCCTCTTCCAAAAGCATGAAGCCCAACTCATGAATTTGGTGGAGGTGCCAGTCATCAAGGAGCACCCTACCACAAACTGTGTCTTCTTGATTAACAACTTCGCGAGGAGAGTAAGTTTTTTTTCTTCAGAATTGTAAAGTATTATAGTCACTAAGACAATGTCCTTCACGTTATTAGGGGATGTATTTATTGGGTCTTGAAGACTTGGAATCTGTCGGGCAGTATTCCAAAGGCATTTCTGAGGTGCGCTTTGCCCGGGACAAACTTTTAATTAAATATCATCTTCTCTTGATCAAGGTGATCCCTCCAAGGAAATGGTTTTATCAAGTATGTTTTCAGTGGGAATACCTCATCACCGTTACATATATACGTCATTATATGCCTGAAAGTGGCAAAGTGGAAAGTGGTGGGATAGTATGTATGTATGTATGTATGTATGTATGTATGTATGAACATATATATAAAACAACAAGAATTACACAGTATCATAACGCTCTTGTGATAAAGTTTTACATATGTCCAGTTGTAGCAATTGGTAGTTCAAGAGAAAGTTCGACTTGCTGTTTTCTAACACACAGCGGGTAATAATCTAGAGAGTGATAGGCATACGTTAATTACGGTGACACTACTCAAACATATACAGTAGCAATAAGATTTGTCTAATATATGCTGAGCCTGGGATAAAATCTGAGCGAGATTTATATTAGCGAGAGAAAGAGAGAGAGAGAGAGTGAGTGAGAGAGAGAGAGAGAGAGAGAGAGAGAGAGAGAGAGAGAGAGAGAGAGAGAGAGAGAGAGAGAGAGAGAGTGTGAGTGAGTGAGAGAGAGAGAGAGAGAGAGAGAGAGAGAGTGGGTGAGTGAGTGAGAGAGAGAGAGAGAGAGAGAGAGAGAGAGAGAGAGAGAGAGTGAGTGAGTGAGTGAGTGAGTGAGTGAGTGAGTGAGTGAGTGAGTGAGTGAGAGAGAGAGAGAGTGAGAGAGAGAGAGAGGGAGAGAGAGAGAGAGAGAGAGAGAGAGTATGAGCCTCTGATTGGTGTAGAGAGACTCAGACTGGTAGGTAGCAATGGCAGAGTGTCACGGCTTAACTCTTTCTTGGGAAAAGACTACAACACACGATAATTAACACACAAGTTAAAGGAAAAAGAGAAACATTTAGGACTCCTTACATATCAAGTAATCAGGATTATTGGGATAAATAATATCCAATATGAAATACAAGATATACATCATATTTAATGGATTCCTTGCAAAGTAGCTAATTAAGAGCTTCAGGATAAAGCGTCCTCTTGCAAAATTCAGACATTTAGTAATATTGATCTGCAATGACCGATTTGTTTCATGATATAGTTTGAAATGCACGGTAATCTTTCCGTGTGGTCAACATGAATTCTCCAGGGAAATTGCATTCATAAATGTTATTTTGTTAATCAATTTCCGCCTTCATCCCACTGTATGTAGTGAGAAACTGCATGATATTGTTAAGTAAGAAAAACGTGTACAAAAAAATTACTCCGTGAAGGAAAAGAAAATACCGATATTTTCATTCGTGGTCGAATGGCTCCGGAGGCTTGGCGTGGGAGCCGCTTGGCGCTCGCTCTCTTCCCTTCCGGCCTTCGAGGGGGGGGGGGGGGGTTGCTGGCACTCACCATGCATCTTTGAAGA
>NC_061828.1:29900721-29905721 GCF_019202785.1 Penaeus chinensis | reverse complement strand
CACCGCATTTAGATGAAGGCACTTTGGCATTCATACTGATTGTGAATTCAGTTGAGAACGCAATATTGGTATCGTCCTGCATTATGGAAATTAGTTCCTCTGCAGAGTAGCTAGAAAGATGAGAGATTATTTTGTTTTACCGACATCAGATACGTTAAAAAAAGGAAAAAAAATAATTATATGAAAAGTAACAGTAAAATATTCTTGTAACCAAACTCATTTCTATTATTGTTTTCACTTTTTGACCTAAAGGCAGTGAAGTATTTCTTTTCATTTATATTATCTATTTGTCTTTTCTTTAAAGATACCAAAGCTTTGCCTGCATTACCACAACGTCTCGAAGGTATTACTGCCTTCTCTCTCACGGTTAAATGAATATTGTTTTGAGAGGTACGTAGTTGTTCGTGACAAGCACACTACAAAATTCATACAAGTGAGCAGTAACACCTGCAGGCAGTCCTGTGGTCACGCCAGCGGACGATAAAAGTGACGTAGAGTTTGTCGTTTGTGCAGATAAATGCCAGGTGCGGCTTTTGAATGGCTTGTGTTGCCCGGAAGCAAACTGAACGCGCGGCGAGCGTCCTATAAATACCGCAGACAGATAAGACGCCTTTTACCGATTTGAGATTGTATCGTGAAAGGGCGAACGCGGGGCAATATTCGCTTATTTTTAGTACTATTTCGTCCTTCCTCCATTGAAGATTAGGGAGAGAGGGATGTGAGATTAGACTATGTTGAAAACTGGATGAAAAGTCGTTTTTAAAATGATATTCAGAATTACAAACACACACACACACACACACACACACACACACACACACACACACACACACACACACACACACACACACACACACACACATACACACACACACACACACAAACATACACACAAACAAACATTGTATTGTTTTGTATGATTATCTATCTGACTTTCTGTGTATATATTCTTTAAAAATATTGGCACGTATACATATCCAAAGTACATATATATGTGTAAAAATCTGAGGGAAATTTCCTCATCGAATTATGTTTTTTTTTTATTATGATAATACCCCTGAAGAATAATGATGCAAGGAGAAGATACTCACTTGCTTTCTCGCACGAACCAAAGGCACCTTGGTATTTAGAGAACAACATTAATTCCCGAAGCCCAAACATCGTGACCTCAGGCTTTGTAGCCCAAGTTGTCTCGAAGATGTGTCCGCGTAAGTCCAGTTTAATTCGATTCAGAGCGAAATGAAGACAAAGAAGACTTCAGCAAGAGCATCACCCGCCGGAGAACTCTTTAGCCTGATGAAGAGAGGGCGAGGAAACAGACAAAAAGAATTAGCGGGAGAAAGACAGCATGGAGTAATAGCGATGATTTTCATTCCCGAGAGGTGTGAAGATGTGCAATTTCAAGTAAAGGAAATTTTGACGTTATATTCTTAATAGAATTCGATTTTTTTCTCTTCTTTTATACGCGGTAATTCTGATAGTAATGTGATATGATTCCGATAGATTGTGATATGATTCCGATAGATTGTGATATGATTCCGATAGATTGTGATATGATTCCGATAGATTATGATATGATTCCGATAGATTATGGTATGATTCCGATAGATTGTGATATGATTCCGATAGATTGTGATATGATTCCGATAGATTGTGATATGATTCCGATAGATTGTGATATGATTCCGATAGATTGTGATATGATTCCGATAGATTGTGATATGATTCCGATAGATTGTGATATGATTCCGATAGATTGTGATATGATTCCGATAGATTGTGATATGATTCCGATAGATTGTGATATGATTCCGATAGATTATGGTATGATTCCGATAGATTGTGATATGATTCCGATAGATTGTGATATGATTCCGATAGATTGTGATATGATTCCGATAGATTATGGTATGATTCCGATAGATTGTGATATGATTCCGATAGATTATGGTATGATTCCGATAGATTATGGTATGATTCCGATAGATTGTGATATGATTCCGATAGATTGTGATATGATTCCGATAGATTATGGTATGATTCCGATAGATTGTGATATGATTCCGATAGATTATGGTATGATTCCGATAGATTGTGATATGATTCCGATAGAGATTTATACGAGGTGGAAGCATCAGATACGTACATTGGGATTGTTTCCTCCTCCATTTTTTCTTTTACCGTCTGCAGAGTATGAAAAAGAAAATAGTAAAATGAAATAAGAACAGGAAAAGAGAGATATATATCGGGTATGCGGAAGCCTTGCAAGTCCGGTGTCTGAGGTCTGGCGAATGTCGCTCGGTTACGCCGTAAAAGTTTGTTGCCTGAGCTCGTAGTCGGTATCCGGATCGTCTTATTCTTGTCCTGCGGCCGGTTTTTCGCTCTTGTCTTTACATTTTTTCTCTCTCTCTTTTTTTTTTTCTTTTTTTTCTTTTTTTATCCCCTCGCCTTGGCTGTTTGTCGATTCGGAGGAGGTAAGGGAGGGGGCAGTGGAGGAAAGGGGAAGGAAGGGAGAGGGATGTCGATAGAGAGATTGATAGATAGATAGATAGATAGATAGATAGATAGAGAAAGAGAGAGAGAGAGAGAGAGAGAGAGAGAGAGAGAGAGAGAGAGAGAGAGAGAGAGAGAGAGAGAGGGAGAGAGAGAGAGAGAGAGAGAGAGATAGAAATAGAGATAGATAGATAGATTGATAGATAGATAGATAGATAGATAGATAGATAGATAGAGAGAGAGAGCAAGAGAGCGAGAGATAGAGAGAGAGAGAGAGAGAGAGAGGAGGGGAGAGAGAGAGAGAGAGAGAGAGAGAGAGAGAGAGAGAGAGAGAGAGAGAGAGAGAGAGAGAGAGAGAGAGAGAGAGAGAGAGAGAGAGAGGGGAGAGATTCAGATTCAAATTCAGACAGACATACATGTAGGGGGCGGAATGGTTAACTCAGAGATCAATGCAATAATGTATTGACAAACTATAGAAGAAGGAGGAGTGAGTCCGGTGCTGCCGGCTGGCAACGTAAAACCCTTAGACAAAGGATGCGATTAAAACAAAATGAAAGAAGACTAAGAAAGGGAAGAACCAGGAAGAAATGGAAAAGCGAGAGGCAAAATGTCTCCTTTTAAGAGGTAATTTAGCGAGTGTCGTTTTTCAAGATTTAGTTTGTGTCGGTTTGTGCACAAACGTTCCAGCTGGATTTCTAGAACTCTTGTTGTCGATCGAGACGGAATGTGATTCTCGTTGTAAGCAGAAATACTGGAGAGTCTACAAAATGATAGAAAGAAAAATAATTGGGATAAATCCAAAGTGCTAAACAGAACTATACGTGGATGAAATATGCGCGAGAATTATGTTCTCTGATAATGGCTGGCTTAGAATAAAAACGAGAAGGTGAGAAACGGGGAAGGGGATCCTCCAGTTCAAAAATCTATACTGAAAGTTATAGGATTCGTCTACAAAACGTCGACCACGCAGACGCAACTTAGAAATTAGAGTCTAACCGGCATGGCATGGTTGAAATTGTTTAGGTGGAGATAGTGAAACGTGGCGTGTATTGCCGTAGATTCTAACACACGTCTTAAGCCGGTTAGAGTGTGAACAATAGAAGACACAAAGAGGGAGCTATGATAGGGAGGATTACTGTGCTCAGTGTTGATCCTCTTGGGTCGCTAGGCTGAACGGGGGGCCCATAACTCCCGTAGGCCTACATTTCCTGAATAGTAATTGCGGCCGGCTTTTTCACCAGCCATTTTTAAGACGCTGAGAAAAAAAAGTGAAAGAGATAAGGGAGAGAGAAAGGGGGAATGAAAAAAAAAATACTAGAGGGGAGGAGAGATGAAAGAGAGGGGTGAGTGTGAAGCGAGCGATGAAAAGAAAGAAATGAAAGGGTAAAAAACGGAAGGGAAAGAAAGAAAGAAAAGGAGGGGAGTAGAGAATTGTTGAGGAAAAAGAAAGAGAGAGACTAGAAGCAGAAGAGTTGCGTTAGAAAATGTATTGCTATGTATCTACCTGGCACGTGTCCAGATAGTGATATTTTAGGAAAAGGGTCAAGTTTACATTTTGATAATCATATAAAATGACAATACATAATACATGTAGTCTAACAATGAAAAGCACAATGCTGCTGAATCATTAACCAAGTACCATTAGATTCGGTATATGGATAAATACTTATATAAGCTTCCTTTGCATACTGTACGGAGAATATACGTACAGGAAGTTCTGCGTTAAGTTCTATTCCATCCCTGATCTGGCGGAGAGTGAGACACACTGTAGGAAAGGTGTGTGTGGCTGTGAGGAGAAGATACATTCGTACAAAGTTCTGCTTTAGTGTTGATTTTTTGCCATAAAGGATTCTGCACCGCACGCGACCTCTCATATATAAGCACGTTGCTGCCTAATTACGTAAGTTACAGAGTGAGTGAAACTTCAAAGTGAACAATACGGAATTCGCAAACTCGAGGTGCAACGTACAAACACGAGATATTCCTCTGATCCTGAGTTATGGCCGGCGACCACAGATGAAGGGTAAATGATCAAAGGGAAAGGGAAGCCTCTGAAACTTGAAGAACAAAAGAACAAGGGAATGACAGAGAGAGAGAGAGAAAATAAGAGAACAGTTTATTTGGCTCGGCCCGTGACAGCCCTGAGGGAAAGAGCCGCCGGCCAAACACCAATAGCAGAGGCGAGCACAACTGCAAGTGAATAATTCATGGCGAGACTTTTATCCTTCCGAGGGACCGGCCGCAGTATCCCTCCTCCCCTTCGCTTCTCCCCCCACTTCCCCCTCTTTCCCCTCTTTCCCCTCCCCCCCCTTTTACCTCTCCCGATGCATTATTTTCATCGACTTCTCAGGATCGAAGGGTTACGAGAGGGATATATCTGTCTATTTACATTTCCGTTCGCTCGTGTCTGTTCATCTTGTTATTATTATTATTATTATTATTATTATTATTTTCAACATTGTCATTATCATAATCATTGTCATTATTATTATTATCATTATTATTAT
>NC_061828.1:29865721-29868221 GCF_019202785.1 Penaeus chinensis | reverse complement strand
TGAACCAGCTCATCATCAACCCCAATCAACATCTGTCATCATACTCATAATGACTTTATGAACATTTTCATTAGCATAGAAATTATATATATTATGATCATTATCATTATATAGTGACACCACTCGATGCGATGCGACTAAGAAAAATATTGTTACAAAGGTATTATTAGAAAGTAAATTTAAATTGAAAATACTCAGGCATGAAAGCAAAAACAAATATCAAACAGGTTCAGTTTGCTTCTGCTTTGCGATATTCAGATAGACTATACGATATATTTGCACAATAGACTTAATTCATACACACACACACACACACACACACACACACACACACACACACACACACACACACACACACACATATATATATATATATATATTGTCTTTCTTTTCTTTCTTTCTTTCTTTCTATGAAATATTTGCACATCAGACTTGGTTCAGTCTTTTTTCGTGTTCGTCGAGTATGCGAAATTAAGCTTAATATAAGTAACACTGTGAAGGCTGGGCTGGTAGACTTAAAAATTGGTTTAATTTAATTCCTTCCTTTTTTTTTATTTTTTTTTTTATCCATGGTCATATAATTATAGAATGTTACTACATTTGAATTTTAGGCTATAACATTATTATGATAAGTACTATATCCGTTAAAGGAAAGGAACAATTACACGGTCCTTTATCTACTCATCTGCCACGCCGGCGTACAGCTTGGGCTTGGAAAGGCATTGCTACATTTGATATGCGGTCATGTGATACTACATTCCAAATTTAGGATACAACATAAGTATATCTTCTGAGTCATCAGATGATATGGAAGGGTTACATAGTTCTCCGTACCTCATGCTAGGTGGTCTGAAAGGCTGTAACACATGGCACTCTGAGATATAATATACAAGTGTTCGCTTATATTCTTCATTACATAGTTTACGCTTAGTTTCTTCGATATTACAAACTGCACTGACCTGCCAATACAATCTATATCCAAGCCTGATTCTTGCGGTCACAATATCACACTGTCTTGCTCTTATCTTATATAAACCATAGATGAATCAATCTTGCGTAAGCCGGTCATAGTGCTTCATTCTACAGCTTTCAGGGTGTTGAGAATTAATTAACTCAGCCAAGTCCTCTTTGAAGGGAGCTTTAATGATGTATTAAACCCTAGAAAGCGGTACCCAAGATCTATATCCACACTTTTGTCACCTGCTGACTTTGCTAGGCGATCAGCATGATCATGCCTAGGGATTCCAGCATGCGATGGAATCCACACAAAACGTATATCATTGCCTCGTTCTTTTGCACGATACACATTTATCCTGATACAATTTGCAATATTTCCTGCACCTTTGTCTAGAGTGTTCAGAGCCTGGAGAACACTCTGTGAATCGCAAAAAATTACCCTTGAGCTTAGATTCGATTGAAATTCGGTGGCCATGAGTATTTAACAGTGGGTTGTCATATCCGTAGAATTTTACAATGATCATAACAAATTTGTCTTGTCAGTTAGTCTCTTTTCTCTTTCTCTGTTTCTCTTGCTATTTATATTTCTCTCTCTCTCTCTCTCTCGCTCTCTCTCTCTCTCTCTCTCTCTCTCTCTCTCTCTCTCTCTCTCTCTCTCTCTCTCTCTCTCTCTCTCTCTATTTGTCTTTCTCTTTTTCTCTCTTTCACTTTCTCTTTTCTCTCTCTCTCTCTCTCTCAATATGTATGTATATATATATATATATATATATATATATATATATATGTATATATATTATATAGGTATGTATATATATTATTTTCTTCTTCTTTTTCTTCTGTCTGTCTGTTTGTCTCTTTCTCTTTCTCTCTCTCTCTCTTTCTCTCTCACTCACAAAAATGCAGACACAGAATAGAGTGCAGCAGAGTAAAGACAGATGCAGCATTGATGAAGTTGTCACAGTCCTTCGCTATACAGATTCGCACACTACTCAGCGAAAAACGAAGCAGAAAATACAAGAAGTTTTCCCTATTCAATTTGCGGCAGGAACTTACGACCGTGGCGGACATGACTCCTGTCCCCTCTCTCGCCCTGTTCTCTCTGCCTGCTCTTTCTCTCGCCCTTCGCTTCCCCTCTCTCGCCCTGGATTCCCTCCCTGTCCCCTCACCCTTGACTTCCTCTCTCTCTCCCTGTTCTCTCTGCCTTCTCTTTCTCTCGCCCTTCGCTTCCCCTCTCTCGCATGGCCCCTCTCTCGGCCTGGCTTCCCTCCCTTTCCCCTCTCTCGCCCTGAATTCCCTCCCTGTCCCCTCACTCTTCGCTTCCTCTCTCTCTCCCTGGCCTCCTTCCCTGCTCTTTCTCCCTGCCCCCTCTCTCGCCCTGGATTCCCTCCCTGTCCCCTTACCCTTCACTACCTCGCCCTGTTCCCTCGCCCTTCGCTCCCCCTCTCTCACCCAGCCTATCCTTCTTGCCCCTTCCTCGTCCTGACCTTTAATCCTGCTCTACCTCCCCTTTCCTCTTTCTCTGACCTCTCATCCGGCTACCACC
>NC_061828.1:29845721-29853221 GCF_019202785.1 Penaeus chinensis | reverse complement strand
CCCCTCCCCTCCTTATGCCCTCCCCCCCCCCCTCCCACACACACATACACCCTCTGTTAACCCCCCCCCTACACCCTCTGTTAACCCCCCCCTACACCCTCTGTTAACCCCCCCCTACACCCTCTGTTAACCCCCCCCCCTACACCCTCTGTTCACCCCCCTCCCCCCCTACACCCACTAAGCCCGGCCAAAGATGACCTCCGATTGAGTCGACTTGACCAATATTTGCGCTCGACGTCCCCCGGAGAAGGGAATACGGAGGGGGGGTGGGGAGTGCTGCTTCTCTCTGGCGATGGAGAGGAGAGGGGGTAGGGGGGGATGGGGGTGATGGAGAGAAGAGGGTGAGGAGGTGGTGGAGAGGAGAGGGGTGGTGGAGAGGAGAAGGGGAGGGGGTGGTGGAGAGAAGAGGGGGAGGGGGTGGTGGAGTGGAGAGGGAGGGGGGGTGGAGAGAAGAGGGGGAGGGGGGTGGAGAGAAGAGGGGAGGAGGTGATGGAGAAAGTAGGGAGAGGAAGTGATGGAGATGAGAGGGAGGGGGGTGATGGAGAGAAGAGGGGGAGGGGGTGATGGAGAGAAGAGAGGGAAGAGGTAGCGGAGAGAAGAGGGAGAGGGGGTGATGGAGAGAAGAGGGAGAGGGGGTGGTGCAGAGAAGAGGGAGAGGGGGTGATGGAGAGAAGAGGGAGAGGGGGTGGGGGAGAGAAGAGGGAGAGGGGGTGATGGAGAGAAGAGGGAGAGGGGGTGGTGGAGAGAAGAGGGGGAGGGGGTGATGGAGAGAAGAGGGAGAGGGGGTGATGGAGAGAAGAGGGGGAGGGGGTGATGGAGAGAAGAGAGGGAAGAGGTAGTGGAGAGAAGAGGGAGAGGGGGTGATGGAGAGAAGAGGGAGAGGGGGTGGTGCAGAGAAGAGGGAGAGGGGGTGATGGAGAGAAGAGGGAGAGGGGGTGGTGGAGAGAAGAGGGAGAGGGGGTGGTGCAGAGAAGAGGGAGAGGGGGTGGTGGAGAGGAGAGGGGGAGAGGGTGATGGAGAGAAGGGGGAGCAGGGATGGGGAAGCGTCATCTAATTGGGAGAAGAATAAATCACGTCTTTGATCATGAGGATGAGAAAGGAGAATATTGAACAGAATGTTGATCAAGCAAGCAATCATGCACACACAGACGATCCCTTGTACTTCATGCAGCGTTCCGAATACGTAGGCAGGGCTTAGCTAAGATTTTCTCTCTTCTGCGTCTTTATTGTCTTCATTACAGTATCTTATTTTCTTATAGTGTCTTTAGATTATCTTAATTATAGTGTCGTTTTGTTTTATTATCTTCATTACAGTATCTTATTTTCTTATAGTGTCTTTTGATTATCTTAATTATAGTGTCGTTTTGTTTTATTATCTTCATTACAGTATCTTATTTTCTTATAGTGTCTTTTGATTATCTTAATTATAGTGCCGTTTTGTTTTATTATCTTGATTATTGTGTCGTTTTATGTTTTGATTTTAAGCAACTATTACTGAAACTGTTTCGAGCCTAATTTGTTCTACATTTGTAGCTCTGCATTTTGACGATTTTGTTTTATTTCTAGTTATATTTTGAGAGAAAAAAATGAAAAGTTGGAATTTCGAATTATCCGGCAGTCATCTGGTAAATCGGAATTTCTTTCTTTATTTCTTTATTATCCCTCCTTCGTTCCACAAAAAGCAGTAGACTATTTTCCTTTCCCCCAAAATCACTGTTATTTTTTGCCCCCCTTTTTTCCCCTCCCACGTTTTTCCTTTTTTTTCCACGGGAGAGAAAAAATATCGGTCTGGGGATATCGGGGCTTGTGATGAGCGGCAAACAGGGGCATTATGGAGAGAAAAGAAGCTATGCGAATTCCATTTTATATTATTGTTTTATTTATTGACTTGTATGTGTATATGTATATTTTTTATTTATTTATTTATTTATTTATTTATTATTTATTTATTTATTTATTTATTTACAAGAGAAGGGGAACCCTCTTAGCGAAACAAGATAGTGAAGAGATATTTTTTAAAAATATGTTTATTTTTGTGTTCTGCAAGCCATTATTATTTTGTCAATATTATCCTTACCATTATCATTATCATCCCTCTTTATTATTGTTGTTGTTATAATTACTATTATCATTGTAATTATTATTATTATTATTTTCATTATCATTGATATTATTCATTTTATTGTTTAATGATAATTATATCCACCATTGATTAATGCTATTACTACTGATATTGTATTCTTCTTACCCAAAAGGAAAGAGGCATTTAGGCACTTGACCTCCCCTATTGATCAGTGCCTCTGCGCAGATGTTTGTATGTACCGGCTACGCACGTGGAAGGCCTTTCTATATTCCTCTACAACTTACAAACAATATTATCCGTGAAATCGCACCCTATGGCGACTAAAAAAAACGCGTTGAAATAAGGAACTTGATAGGCCAGGAGATGTGTGCAAACCACGTGTTACAAACGGGCTAACAACACACGAAAACAGACATAAGCGAGGGCAAACAGCTATAACATCGTCGACAACCGTGACCAATCAGCGTGTTGGCTTAGTTATCGGTCTGCCTATATATAGATGTTCCTTTGGCACTCAATTTGCGTGCGAGTGGAGGTAGAGGCATTCCGTAATGGATGTGGAAGCGAATGGATGACGTGATTGATTAACAGAGGTGTGTTTGGATATGTAGGTGTGTGTACATGTTCATATGTATATATATGTACATGTAAGTATTTATATAAGCATGTATTTATGTACGTATGTGTGTACATGTAGGTAGGTTTATGTATGTAGTTATATATGTATAAATGTATGTACATACGTAACCAAAATGTCTTCTGAAAGCGTACGTGTCGGCGTGGGCGTCCGCCAAAGCCAATTTGCGAGGAGGAAAAAATACCATGAGCGTGTCTGCGAGCGCGCCGGATGAATCTCTCGGCGAAGTTAAGGAAGTTTAAATTGTCTGTTCGGAAGTTGAATTATAGAGGTTTTATTAAAGCCTAACGGTCCTCGGGATGCTTAAAGGACCTGCCGGCAAGGGTCGGGGAAATGTCACTGCAGTTTTTGTCATTTTGCTTTACGTACGGAAATTAAAGTAAAGGGAGGATTGACTGGGTATCGTCGATCCCTCTTTGTGGGATGAGAGAGAGAGAGAAGGAGAGAGGGAGAGAGAGAAAGAGAGACAGGAAGAGAGAGAAAGAGAGACAGGAAGAGAGAGAAAGAGAGACAGGAAGAGAGAGACAGAGAGACAGAAAGAGAGAGACAGAGAGAAAGGAAGAGAGAGAGAGAGAGAGAGAGAGAGAGAGAGAGAGAGAGAGAGAGAGAGAGAGAGAGAGAGAGAGAGAGAGAGAGAGAGAGAGAGAGAGTGTGAGAGAGAGAGGTGAAACAATCAAAGAAGAGCGAAGGAGAATTGACGGAGAATAGAAATAAGAAACATATGAAAATGAATAAAAAGTAGACAGAAGACAGAAGACAGAAGACAGAAGACAGAAGACAGAAGACATGCACACGCTATACATATGACAAACAGACATACACAAACACACACATGCAAACGTAGATGAATAAACAAACAGATCTAGTGATAGAGGGAGCCTGAAAAGAGAGAAAAGATAAAAATTCTGTGGCGGACCGATAACATGGAAATCTACTTTGTAAAAATGCAGGTTTATTGAAACGCAAAAGTAAGGTGATTCTTTAACACCGGTAAAAGTTGCATCTTATCATTCAATCTGGACTTTTCTCTCAAACTAGACTAGTTCATACATTTGTTTTTAATAAAACTAACATCATCATCAACTTCAAAACATCATCTTTATCATTATCATCAACATCATCATCATGATCATCTTCATCATCATCACCACCATCTTCATCATCATCATCATCTCCTTCATTATCACCTTCATCATCATCTTGATCAATACCACCATCATCATCATCTTCATTATCACCATCATCATCATCTTCATCATCACCACCACCACCACCATCATCATCTTCATCATCTTCACCACCGCCATCATCACCATGATCAGTAACAATGAAAGCGACGACTAAACGATCTTCCGGATGATAATATTCCCTCATTAAGAACCCAATTCATCTGCGGGGCGAGGGGGGGGGGTAGGTGGATGGGAAGGGGGTTGGAGATAGTCGAGGGCAGCAGCGCTATTGTCATTTATGCCCGTAATTCCCTCCATTATTAATAAAAAAAAAAAAAAAAAACTAAATTAGATGTTTTTGTACGAACGTTTTTGAGACATGTGGGTCTTCGTCACAATACCCATCACTTTGATCTCCAGTCCAGTGAATTATTGGATTTTGTACTGGCTTTCCACGTAGTATCGGCGAGTGCTTTCTCGTATGTAACAGGCAGTCGAGATTTAGAATAATGGGCTGCTAGGCTCGCGGAATAACTCTATACCGAACGAATCGCGGACACAGGCTATTAACGTGTGGGGGTGAGGGTGAGGTGGGGTAGGGGGGGGAGGGCAGACTTGGGTTCACGTAAAATTAATGCAGAAGTTACTTGGGACGGAAAGCCATTGTTTTGGATATTCATTGGGTGATATATATATATATATATATATATTGTTGTTGTTGTTGTTGTTAGAGGGGTTAACACGAAGACGAGACGAGACGAATATGGAAACAACAATAGATAACGATTTATTGTTGACAACGACGTAGAATACAGTAGAGCGTCGTTAATAACTGACATCCAATAATGTGTTTGTGTTCTGTCGGCCAAGGTCGCTGGCGATGACCACTCGCTGCTGTTAAGGTCAAGTGAGGTCAGTCTGCAAACTAATAAACTGCGCCATCAGGGGGAGACGAGAGGGTTGGCGGCTCGACATCGACATTGTCACAATGATATGAACCCCGGCAAAGGAGAGGAGAACGATGGCCTACTGTCCGTTCGAAGTCGAAGGAGCCTTGTGATTGTTGATTTTTTGGGGGGAGAACAGGAGGTTCGTTTGTAATTTGACTGATTGTAGATTGTGGGATTGGTCGTTCTTCTTGAGATTAGGAATGCGAATGCTTAGTCAACGTTTGCGTAATCGGAGACGATGCATCACAAAAGGTTATGGAATGG
This sequence comes from Penaeus chinensis, assembly GCF_019202785.1. Classification (NCBI taxonomy): domain Eukaryota; kingdom Metazoa; phylum Arthropoda; class Malacostraca; order Decapoda; family Penaeidae; genus Penaeus; species Penaeus chinensis. The sequence continues at coordinate 29,848,118 of NC_061828.1, read as the reverse complement.
TGGGCGCGAAGGTGTAGAAATCTTCACCATTCATGCGTTCGTTTCATCACCAACTCCTTTCTGTGTCCCTTCTTTCGTCAATTTTCTGATCTTCTTGTAGCTACCTCTGAAGGATGACTATGACAATAATGACTAAAATGATAATAATACTGTTAATTGTTAGTTGTTATCATTTATTCAAATCATGCTCATTGTCTCCGCCTTTATTCTAGTTACCGTGTTCATCATCATCATCAATATCATTAATATTCATAATCCTCTTTCCTTCCCCCGCAGTATAATAATATATTCATTAATTTTGTACAGTTCTAGTCATCATTTAGTATATCATTCATCACCTTCTCTCTTTTGTCTTATCGATCACATCACATCTGTCTCTCATCATCTGTTTCTCTCTTTCTCTTTATTCCTTATTCTTCTCCCTCGTTTATAGTGTTGTTCTTTGTTCTATTCTTCCTCTCTATGCGTTTTGTTCCTGTTCTGTTATATCCATCTCTGCTTTTCTGTTTTGTTCTTCTACCATTGATTTCTGTTCCATTGTTTTTGTTGCTGTTCTTTGTCTGTGTTCTTGTTCTCTGTGATATCGTTTCTATTTTTGTTCTCTGTTGGCGTATTTCCGTCTACATTCGTGTTCTCTGGTTCAGCATATTCTTTTGCACCTTTGTTCTCTCTCCTTTTATCTGTAGCTCTGTTCTTTGTTCCTTTGATTTGTTTTATACATTGTTATTATCTATATTCCTGTACCCCGTTCCTGTATCTGTTATCTGTATTCCATTTTTTCGGTTCCCCTATCTGTATTTGTAACCCTGTCCTTATTCGCACTCAAATGCCTGTTCTGTACCTGTATTTGTAGTTATGGTCTTTCCCCCTTCCTCTATGTCTATATGCCTGTATCCTTTCCCTGTATCAGTGCCTGTATCCCCGTAGGCGTTCCATGTTTCAATGTATTCCTGCGCCTTTTCCCTGTATCAGTGCCTGTTTTCCTGTTCCCCATTCCCTTTCCTTTCTGGCAGCAAGGTTCTCTGTTTTCGATGCGACCGCCTCCCTCTGTTGGCCGTGACTGCGTGTGTGTGGGTATTTTCCCACGTTTTTCATTTATTTTTTTTCTTCGTCACGCAGGTTCATCAGCGCACCCTCCCCTCCCCTCCCCTCCCTTCCCTTGCCTCTTCTCCCTAACTTTTCCTAATGCTTTCCCTCTCATTCATTCCCTTCTTTCCCACTCCCTTTCCTCTCTCTCATTCCTTAACTCTGTCCCTTGATCTCTCCCTCTCTCCCTCTCTTCTCCCTCTGCCTCCCTCTTGCTCTCTAACTTCATTTCTTCCTTCCTTCTCTCCTCTCCCTAACTCCCTCGCTCCCCCTCTCTCTCTCTTAAATCCTCTCGCTTTTTCCATCCCTATTTCCTTCTCCTCCTCTCCCTCCTACCCTCTTTCTCTTTCTTCCCCCCTCCCTCTCTTCCTCACCCTATCTCCTCTCTTCCTCTCCCTCCATCCCTCTCTCCCTCTCCCTCCCTCTCTCTCTTCCTCTCCCTATCTCCCTCTCTTCTTCACCCTATCTCCTCTCTCCCCTTCCCTTTCCCTCTCTTCCTCTCTCTCCCCTTCCCTTTCCCTCTCTTCCTCTCTCTCCCTCCTTTCTCCCTTTTCTTCCTCTCCCGCACGAAACGTATTAATCATCGTATTTTCGTATCGCCGTGTTGCTCCTGATACCGTTGCCCACCTGCTTAGTTCTCACTTGGAACTTCACCTTCGTCTCACCATCCTCACTATTAGTTATCCGCATATGCTTTCCTCCTTTTGTTGGTACAGCCGTGCGTGATAGTGTGTGTGTGTGTGTGTGTGTGTGTGTGTGTGTGTGTGTGTGTGTGTGTGTGTGTGTGTGTGTGTGTGTGTGTGTGTGTGTGTATATATATATATATATATATATGGTATAAAAACCCACAATGTAAAACTAGATTTATTTGAAAATGAGACTACAGTTCCAGAATCTACCTGGAATCCATCTTCACGGTAGTGTTTTTTCTCCTTTCATATATATATATATATATATATATATATATATATATATATATATATATATATATGTATATATATGCATATATGTGTGTGTGTGTGTGTGTGTGTATGTGTGTGTGTGTTTGTATGTGTGTGTTTGTGTGTGTGTGTGTTTTAGAAAGGGTTTCTGTTATTCTTTCTCTCTCTCTCTCTCTCTCTCTCTCTCTCTCTCTAGATACATACGTACATACATATATATATATATATATATATATATATATATATATATATATATATATATATATATATATACATGTGTGTGTGTGTGTGTGTGTGTGTGTGTATGTGTGTGTGTGTGTCTGTGTGTGTGTCTGTGTGTTTATGTCTGTGTGTTTGTGTGTGTATGTAT
>NC_061828.1:29823221-29840721 GCF_019202785.1 Penaeus chinensis | reverse complement strand
TAGCATCATCATCGTAGTGATTTTGGTTTATATTTGATGCCTTACATTTTGTCATCATCATTATCAAAGTCACATATTTTATATTTTTGTAATATCATCAACATCATTATACTCATTATTATCCGTCATCATCATCTTCATCACAGAACAGCTTCCGCTTGCATATTCCCTCACCTTCGCCACGCATGACAATCCCAACATGCGTGTGATATAAGATGGCGTCAAGCACGACAGTTCCAGCGCTCGTGAAGCAGGCGTCATGCACGGCAATTCCAGCAAGCATTTGGTCTTAACAGGAGTCGTGCCTGGCAGTCCCAATACGCGTTTGATGCAAGGAGGGTCGTGTAAAGAGGGTCGTGCATGGCAGTACCAGCAAGCGTGTGATGCAGGCCTCGCGCGGCGGAACTTCCCAGGTGACGCAAGTTTCCAGCCGGCCAAAGGAATATTTCATCTCCCTGGCTCCACTGTTCGGACACCTGCTCTTAAAGGGGATGCGACGCCCGATCTCCTGCGGGGATGCTGGAGATCCGGGGCTTTGGGGGAGCCACGAGATCTGCTGGAGGGCGGCGAGTCTGGACGGGCGTCGGAGGCTGATTTGGGGGGGTAGGGGGTAGGAAGGGAGGGGAAGGGGTGTAGGGGTGTTAGTTCATGAGGAAGAGAGGGAGGAGGAGGGGGAGGAGGAAGTGGAAGAGAGAGGGAGGGAGGGAGGGAGAGGGAATAAAAAGAGGAAGGGAGGCGGAGAGGAGGAAAAGAAAGAGATTTGATATAATTTACTTACAGAACAGTGTACATGCCCTGCAAAAAAGTCAGAATAAGATGCTATAGCATCTACCCAAACTGGCTGTGCTTTATTTATGTAGAGGGCTGTCAATCAAACATTAGTTATACATGCCTGAAGGGCTGTGTCATTGTGCTTAAATTATTCACGTACCATCTAGTTGGTAAAAAAAACTTTTATCACTAATCATATTAAAGACAAGACCAGTGTCTATAATAGAAGTAATATAATCAATAAGTGCTGGTCTCTGGGAAGTGCTATTTGATCTACAGGATGAAGCTTTCGAGCAACACAGTAAGTAATGTCAAAGATTATGCGACTTGGGCGGACTTGCACATGTTGCAGTGGTGATATGAGGCTGGCTTTGTCTCCAAAACTGCGTCCTGTACATAATGTATGGTATAATGATATCCTATGCGTAGCCTGGTTATTGTAACCCGCTGTGTCCGAGGCAGTCCATTATAGACTTTATATGGTTTGTCAACATCAGAAGTCCCCCAATGCCGGTGGTCCATACCTGACCCTTATAATCTCGAAGACAGATGAGAATGGCAGTGCATGATATGGTTCTCTTCATGGGAAAGTGCTAGTTTTGCTAACTGATCCACTTTGTCACAAGGTGATATTCCCATATGAGAGGGTCTCCAGTATAGTGACATTTGAATACCTGCTCTGATAGACTAGAGATTTGGTAAAGGCTATTCTTAGTAACCATGTTTCCTGGACTAAATGTAATAAGCCCATAGAGTGCACAAGAGAGGGGCGGAGGGACAAGAAGTGAGGAAGAGCAAGAGAGAGAGAAAGAGAGGAGACAGAGCGAGACAGAGCGAGACAGAGCGAGACAGAGCGAGACAGAGCGAGACAGAGCGAGACAGAGAGAGTGAGAGAGAGAGTGAGAGAGAGAGTGAGAGAGTGAGTGAGTGAGTGAGTGAGTGAGTGAGTGAGTGAGTGAGTGAGAGAGAGAGAGAGAGAGAGAGAGAGAGAGAGAGAGAGAGAGAGAGAGAGAAAGAGAAAGAGAAAGAGAGGGAAAGAAAAAGCGAGAAAAAAAGAGAAAAGAGAAAATATAAACAAACAAAATCCCACTAGCAAAAGACCCTAGACCCAAAAGCAAAACCCGGAGCCCGACTTCCACCAACCATACTATCATCATCTCTGCCATAATCCGTCCTCGTCGACCGAGATTGTGTCAGCGGAACAAAGGGGGGCAATGGGGGAATCGCCCACTCATTCCCCCGTCCAATTATCGTGATAATCAACCGTCTGACGTCGTTAATAGCACCGCCCCCTCCATCACGCGCCTCTGATAGGCTACTGTTGCTTACTGTGTTAATGCTCGTTACCATGGAGTTCGTCGTCCCTCGTAAATCCTGTGCGTGTTGGCTGGTCTTTGGTGCTGTTTATTTATTGTTTAATCTTGCGTTTATTCAACTTTCTCGTTTGTTCTTTTTTTTTTTTTTTTTTTTTTTTTTGTCTTTGTTGCTGTTTATTTTTATTTTTTGTTGTTTATTTTCTTCTTTGTTGCCGCTTGTTTTTCTTTTGTTGTTCTTTGTTTTTTTCTTTGTCGGTGTTTATTTTTCTTACTGTTTATCTCTCGTCTTCGTTATCTTTAGGAGTCAGTCACGCCATCGCGGACGTTTTCCTTCTTGTTATCAGCGGAAGCGGAGCCAGCGGCCCACTCCCGAGGCACTCGCCGTTGCTCCCGAGATGGACTTCCGCTTCTCCGCCGGCCACTCTCACGATCCAGGGCGAGGCGTAGTCGTCACAGCCAGCCGATCTGTCACCATCAGCCTCACGTCGTCTACTCTCCCTCTCCTCTCCCTCACATCTCCTTCCATTCTCCCTCACTTCTCACCCTCCTCCCCTCTCCTCTCGCTCTTCCGCATTATAAGCTGAATCCCTCGTCGTCTTCTTTTCTTCTTCCTTATTGTAAGATCCTCCTTCCCCCTCTCTTCCCCTCTTCTCCCCCCCTCCCAGTCGCTCGCTTTCCCCTCTCCCTCTCTTCCCCTCTTCTCCCACCGCCTCTTCCTCTGCCGAAAACAGTTAGCAGGCCGTGACATGAACTCTCAACCTTTCCACAGGTCGGGGCGAGCCTTAAAGCTTGTTTTTATGCACATGCGAAGTTATGAGGTTTTGTGAGGTGGAGGAAAGCAAGAAAGAAAGAAAAAAAGATAGAAAAAAAGAATAAGCTTGTTACGTTGCATGAGGTGGAGCAAGTTGAGGCGTTTTCGGGAGTTTTATTAAAAGTTGTCTCCGCCGAAGGGAATTTCTGTCGGGAGGAAGATTCATGCGAATTTTCGTGTGAGGTTTGCCCGCGCGGAGGGAGACCGGGAGGAGTTCCGAAGTCCGTCTGGCGTGAAAGGTATTGTAGACGAGAACGTTCCTTGCTTTGGGGGGAAGAAGATGCTTGAAAGGACGAAGAACGATGGGAAGAAACTGATAGACAGGAGATTAAGCGCAATGGGAAGTAGCTTATAAGGAATCGAATCCCGGACGGCCTTTGACTTACGAGAACAAAGTTGACATAGAAAACTAATAAATGAGATGAAAACGACCGAAGACTATGGAGCGTCTTGGGGGAAGAAAAAGGAGGTTCAAGTCACCGGAAGGAACCAATAAGCGACAAGACAAGAGGTTGATTTATCTTCCTCGGGCGTCGTGGACTGACCTTCCTGACGGGGAGCTGGAGTAACAAGGCAGACTTCTATGGCGCGAGAAGTACCCGAGGCTGAGAGAAGGAGAAGCTAGAATAGAGTACAAAAGACTGCAAAAGATGACAAGGGAGGAGAAGAAGAGAACGGAATAATAATAATAATAATAATAATAATAATAATAATAATAATAATAATAATATAATAATAATAATAATAATAATAATAATAGTAATGCTAATAATAAAACACGAATAAGAAACTTAGGAAAGAAACTTAGCTTAACCAATTGCAGAAGATGTAAGAAAGTTCTTCAAGAAAGAAAAGAAAGAACAAGAAGGAATGAGAATAGCTGCACGAAAGAAGTGGAGAGAAAAGTGAAGAATAAATTAAAATATGGAAACCATGGAATCATAAAAAAACATTAACATGAAGGTATCTGAAAAGGAGAACACGCACACACACACACACACACAAAAAAATATCCTTGGAACAAAGAAGGGAGTAAAAAGAAACCAGTAGGAAGAGTGATGGAAATGAAAGAGGAGAAAGAATAGGGTAAAAGGAGAACAAAAAGGGTAATAGAATAGAGAGCTTCGTGTATATACTTCTCGCCGGTCAAGATGTATTTGCTGTGTACTTAAAAGGGTGCAATTCATCACCCTCGGCCAAGGGTCTGTCAGCGGCCGCAAAGGGGGACCTTGGCCAACCCTCTCCCATTGAATCATCATAATGCTCAGCGAATGGGAGTGATCGCAGTGGGCCGGTTTATCAGTCATTAGTGGGCCTATTAATCACTACATTAGGCTGGACATTACTGACTGGTTATGTTGTCATTGATGGGACCCCCCCCAAAAAAAAAACACAAAAAAAACGCCTCTCCGCTTCTCTCTTTTCCTCAACCACTCTTAACCAGGACAAGGTGGACTGGTAACTGGTAGAACTAGGACGATTCGTAACCATTATATTCCCGTCAGTTTCCCTTCTATCTCCCTCCCCCTTCTTCCTCCCTACTTCCTGCCTCCCCCATATTCTCTCTTCCCTCCCTCCCCTACCTCCTTCCTCCTTTTCCCATCTTCCTCTCTCCGCCACCCCCCTCCCCCCAATCCCTCCTTCTCTCTTTTGTTTATTGCTCATCTAGAAAAAAAAAACAAAACAACTTAGCAGGTCGTAGCGTGAACACCGTCTTCTCCCCTCTCCTATCCTCCCCTTTCTCCCATCTCCTCCCCTCCCCTCCTCTCTCCTCTCCTCCACTCCCATTTCCGTCCCTCCCCTCCTTTCCCCTCCCTTTTCCTTCCCTTCCCTCACCTCCCCTCTCCTCCCCTCTCCTCCCCTCCCCTCTCCTCCCCTCCCCTCTCCTCCCTTCCCCTCCCCTCCCCTCTTCTCTGGCCTTCATTTAAGGTAACAATATATATATATCATTTCTGTGGACATTGAAAATATAAATACGTTAACCATCTATTCTCTCACATTGGCATTACTTAAAGCGAAAATATATTGAAGGTCCGCACGTAAGTTAGAATCTTTTGTCGAAATCAGAAATATTTGCGAGATGTGGAAAGCAGCGTTTGAAGGATGAGGGACGATTTATGAGGCGGAGAGGGTTCAGTCAGCCAGGAAGGAGCAAATATGGGGAGCAGACAAAGATGCTTTATCTCCGACGCTCGGCAGCCTCAGGCTCGGCAGTCGGAGCGAGATGGCGTTTTATTATTATTGTTGGTGTTGTTATTATTATTATTGTTGGTGTTGTTATTATTATTATTATCATTATCATTATTATTATCATTATCATTATTATTATCATTATTTTTATTATCATTCCTATTTTTGTTGTTGCTTTTACTACGTTTTTGTGATGAGAGATTTTATTTTATTTATTTACTATTATTATCATTTGTATTTTTTTTTTTTTTTTTTTTTTTTTTTTTTTTTTGCATTCGTTTCCAAGGAGGGGACTGAGATTTTCCTTCTTCTTTCTTTTACGAGGAGGGAAATAACGCCTTTTTTCCGAAGGAGAGAAAGAACATATGACATAAAGCTGCCGATTTTCCGCCGAGCGCTATTCGTCCTCATCAGTGTCATTGCGTGAGTCTGCGTTTACTATCTCCATAATTTATTTTTACAGGACTTTGTTGATTTTCATGATGTATTTTCGCGTTTGAGATTCTCGTTCAGGGGGACTTGGAATTTTCGAAATACATGGCAGACGGTGTATATATATATATATATATATATATATATATATATAAATCATGTTGATTATTCTAGGTGTTGTCCGACTTTAACTTTAGACGCCATGTCGGATATCTCTTCCTCCTCTACCCTCTCCTCTCTTCTCTTTTCCTTTCCTCACCTCTCCACTCCTCCTCTCCCCTCTCCTTCCCTCCCTCCCCCTCTCCTCTCCTTTCCTCCCCTCCCCTTCCTTCTCCTCTCCTCTCCTCTCCCCTCCCCTCCCCCTCCCCTCTCCTCTCCTCTCCGACATTTTGAAGGCGAAAATGGAGGCTAAAATTCTTACTATTATGTAAATATATCAATAATCAGTGTTTCAGATATTGTGTTTACTGATTTTTAATTAAAGTCGCACCTTTTGATTTGAAAATAGTTAAAAACGAGGTTACATAACACGTGTGCAGTTTAAAATCATCATCAGAGTTTCATTAAAATTACATTAATGGTTATAAAGTAATAGGGTAATCAAACACATTTACAAAACGTGATTTTGACAATTTACATTTACGCAAATAGTTAGGAAGTTATTGTTATTGTCATAACATTTTACTCATGTTCCCGAGATGGAAATTAATTGGTCTCGATCTCGGTTCTGTTTGATAGTCAGCATTTACTGTGTTCTTGAATGAATATGTAACGGAAGTAGTTCTTCAAACACTGAAGTTCTTTTTATTTGCAAAGATGTTGGTTTGCATAGGTTAGATTCTTCAAGTATCAATGCACATATTTGTTGTTGTTTTTTTTTTTCCTCTCTCTCTCTCCCTAAAAGCAAAACTTACGTAGAGCCGTAAACGCCCACAACATACTATTACATAACAGGATTGTTACTCGCCTGCCGTCCATTCTCTTCGAAAACTCTTTGTCTTGTCATGATTAAGCTCTTTCCATTGTCGGCTCGAAAGCTACAGCGACCGTTTTGCTTTCATTGTCGGAATCGCATTGTTCTTTCGCAGTATACGCAGCTTCCGCCACCAGTTCTAAATGGAAATTTGTTAAATGGCGGGTTCGTATCATGCGTTAATTCGGGATGCAAACAGCAGTTGTCCGCGATCGACAAAGCGAAGCTCACGGTTGCGGGATGAATCAGTTGCTCGAACCTCGGTCCGGGAGGGATTGCGCTTCTGCTCGGCGCTTCAGTCTCTCTCTTTTTCTTTTACGTCTCTCTTTCGCTCTGTTTTTGTCTCTCATGGTCTGACTGTCTTTGTGTCTGTGTCTGTGTCTGTCTCTCTCGCTCTCTCTCTCTGTCTTTCTCGCTCTCGCTCTATGTCTCTCTCGCTCTCGCTCTCTGTCTCTTCTTATTTTCATTATTATTATATTTTATCAAAACTCATTGTCATGTGAATGCGTGTCAAAGGTGCTTTTCAGACCAACTGCCCGAAAATGCGCTTGTTAATTTTTTTGTTAATTTAACCATTCATCTATAACACTAGATGTGATATTTTTACGTTAATGCAGTATGACCATGAGCGAATAGGGCATTAATGTGATGCTTATGTTATAAATGAATGAATAAGTGATGTATAAGTATATATACATAAATATATACATAAACATATACATACACAAACACACACACACACACATACAGACATATATATTATCAGAGGTTGCGTATGTGTGTTATGTAACCCTATAGGATAAATTTTATGTTTTACAGCTTTACGCAATATACCATCAACCACATTACCTTATGCGAGCCAAAAAATGAAGTCGGACATTTTGCTTCACACCGGCGTCACGGAAACAGAATTTATAGTTAGGATGTTTTATGCCGCGGTTTCATACTCTCTGTTCAGAGAATACGGGCGGCGGTGAGAGGAGGGGAGAGGGGAAGGGAGGGGAGGAGAGGGGAGAAAGGGGAGGGAAGGAGAGAGGAGGGAAGAGAAAGGGAGGGGAGGAGATGGGAGAAAAGGGGAGGGAAGGAGAGAGGAGGGAAGGGAAGGGGAAGGGAGGAGAGCGGAGAAAGGGGATAGGAGGAAAGGATAGGAGAGGGGAGGAGGAGAGGAGAGGGGAGGGAAGGAGAGAAAAGGAGATGGGAGAAGGGAAGGGGAGGAGAGGAGAGAAGAGGAGAGGGGAGGGAAGGGAAGGAGAGGAAAGGGGAGTAGAGGAGAGGGAAGGAAAAGGGAGTGGAGGACCGTAAACTAACAAGAAAATCCAAGCATGGCAAAAGACATATAAACAAAGAAATGGAAATAGAAGAAAAGAACGAAAACATGTAAAGATTAACAGAATAAAGCAATACAATAGACAAGAACACGAGAGTAAGGGGAGTACAAGAGAAAGAACAAAGAGAATGAAAAGAGTGCAATAAACATGCAAATGACCAAGAGAGACGAGGAGAAGAAATCCCACGAAGTTTGGACAATAAGGGGAGACAAATGAGCAGCGGAGGAAGGAGACGTAACACGGAAAGAAACAGTAGAGTGAAATGCGAAAACTAGATTGAGAAAAAAGTTAGGGCGAGGGAGAGAGGGAGAGATAGATAGAGAAATAGAAGGAGAGAGAGAGAGAGAGAGGGAGAGGGAGAGGGAGAGGGAGAGGGAGAGGGAGAGGGAGAGGGAGAGGGAGAGGGAGAGGGAGAGGGAGAGGGAGAGGGAGAGGGAGAGGGGGGGAGGAGGGAGGGAGGGAGAGGGAGAAGGAGAGAGAGATAGAAGGAGAGAGAGATAGAAGGAGAGAGAGATAGAAGGAGAGAGAGAGAGAAGGAGAGAGAGAGAGAAGGAGAGAGAGAGAGAGAGAGAGAGAGAGAGAGAGTAAGAGTAAGAGTAAGAGTGAGAGTGAGAGTGAGAGTGAGAGTGAGAGTGAGAGTGAGAGTGAGAGTGAGAGTGAGAGTGAGAGTGAGAGTGAGAGTGACAGACAGACAGACAGACAGGCAGGCAGACAGACAGACAGACAGACAGACAGACAGACAGAGAGTGAGAGACAGACAGAGAGTGAGAGACAGACAGAGAGTGAGAGACAGACAGAGAGTGAGAGACAGACAGAGAGTGAGAGACAGACAGACATACAGACAGAGAGTGAGAGACAAACAGACAGACAGACAGAGAATGAGAGACAGACAGACAGACAGACAGAGAGGGAATGAGAGACAGACAGACAGACAGACAGAGAGTGAGAGACAGACAGACAGACAGATAGAGAGTGAGAGACAGACAGACAGACAGACAGAGAGTGAGAGACAGACAGACAGACAGACAGAGAGTGAGAGACAGACAGACAGACAGACAGAGAGTGAGAGACAGACAGACAGACAGACAGAGAGTGAGAGACAGACAGACAGACAGACAGACAGACAGACAGTGAGAGACAGACAGACAGACACAGAGAGTGAGAGACAGACAGAGAGTGAGAGAGAGAGAGACAGAGAGTGAGAGAGAGACAGACAGAGAGTGAGAGAGAGACAGACAGAGAGTGAGAGAGAGACAGACAGAGAGTGAGAGAGAGACAGACAGAGAGTGAGAGAGAGACAGACAGACTGAGAGAGAGACGGGGAGAGAGGGAGACAGAGAGAGAGGGAGACAGAAGCAGAATGAGAGAGAGGAAGAGATAGGAAGAGGGAAGAGGAGTGAGGGAGAGAATGAGGATGAGGATGAGGGTATGAATGAGTGTGAGAGAGTGAGTGAATGAGTTTGTTTAGGTGAAATATGGAGTTTGGAATGAGACAGACAGACAGACAGAGACGGAGATTGATAGAGACATGGATTGATAGAGAGAGAGAGAGCGTGAGGGGCAGCGAGAGTAAGAGAGTGAATTTGTCAGAAACAGTAGCGACGAGTCTCGGAAGATCACACAGCACAAGAACGCAGGAAAAAAAGGTGACAGAGTGCGCTCGAACTCACGCCCGACGGCACCGAGAAATTACACAATTAACTAACCCCTTGTAAGCAGCTAACCGGTAATTGCATGGAGGTTAACGAGATCTCATTATGAAGCAAGTGTCGCGTCCGGAGCCGCACGTACGCACGAACGTACGCACGTATGTACGCACGCACACACACACACACACACACACACACACACACACACACACACACACACACACACACACACACACACACACACACACACACACACATAATACAAAACAAACGCAAACGCCCTGTGCCGATGCTATAAAGACTTCCAACTCGCGGCGTATGCCTGCATCCTCCGCAGCATCTTTTGATCTCCCCGTCGGCAAAATTTGATTAACCCCATCTCGCAAGATACAAGGTCATGGATAAACAAAGCCAAACAAACCCGCTCACACAAACGCACAGGGGCTGGAGGATACATTTTCGGAGCAAGTGCCTGCACGTGTCCCTCGCGGCGGCGGCGGCAGCGCTCTTGCCGCCCGCGATGCTCAGACGCCGGGGAAACGAGGGCGTGCTTGGGTTCATTTCAAGGAGGTCCTCGCGCGCCCTTCCTAGCTGCCTGGCGGTTGTGGGCGGGGAGGGCGGGGGGCGAGGGAGGGAGGGAAGGCGAAGGGCGGGAGGGGAAAGGGAAGGAGGGGAGGGAGGGTGAAGGGAGGGAGGTAGATAGATTGTTTGTAAAAGGGTGTGTGTGTGTGTGTGTGTGTGTGTGTGTGTGTGTGTGTGTGTGTGTGTGTGTGTGTGTGTGTGTGTGTGTGTGTGTGTGTGTGTGTGTGTGTGTGTGTGTGCATGTGCATGTTATTAGTGTCTGCGTGCCTGCAGTAATCCATCCTTCTTTGAGCGTGTTACAACTTCATTAGGCAGTGAACGGCTTACTGAATTTTACATGAGCAAACGCAAACATATAAACAAGAAGACACACACACACACACACGCACAAGCACACATTTGCACGTAAACACATTTTGACGAAACGGAACTAACTACTCGAACATCAAGGAGAAGAGAAGAAGAAGAAGAAAAATAAAGACTTTCGATTATCTCCGCCCCTTCCCCCCCATACCCCCACCCCCCCAAAAAAAATATATATATAAAAGTAATGATAAAGTAAATAAATAAGTAAATAAATAACGAAATGAAAAATAGAAAGATAAAGATAGACAAAACAAACAAACAAACAAATAAATAAATAAAAAATATATATAAAGAAACAGATGAAAAGATAGACAATTAAACTGACAAAAATCCCGCCCACGCCCGCCCGTCCCTCATGATCCCGGCCGCCCATCCTCGGCGCATCACCCACGCTCACTGCCGACGCCCATTTCGCAACAGAGCCTCTTGCTATAAGAATTTCCCCGCGTCGTGTGTGTTTGTTTGAGACCGAGCGATACACGTACTGCATGGTGTGTTGTGGGCGTTTGGTGCTGTGTTGGTTGTCGTCCGTTGTGGTGATTGTCCTAAAGGGTATATAGCGTTTAGTGTTCGTGATTGTGTTCGAAGAGAGAGAAAGAATGAAAGAAGGAAAGGAAAAATGTATACAGTAGTGTCAGGTGATGGTGAAAGGCAGATATACTTGGCGTGTGACATGGTGTGACGGGCGGGGCGAAGGTCATCTCTGGAACAGTGATGGTGGTGGCGGTGGTGGTGATGATGGTGGAGAGGATGGTGGAGATGATGGTGGTGGCGGTGGTGGTGATGATGGTGGAGAAGATGGTGGAGATGATGGTGGAGAAAATGGTGGAGATGATGGTGGAGATGATGGTGGAGATTATGGTGGAGACAATGGTGGAGATTATGGTGGAGATGATGGTGGAGATGATGGTGGAGATGATGGTGGAGATGATGGTGGAGATGATGGTGGAGATGATGGTGGAGAAAATGGTGGAGATGATGGTGGAGATGATGGTGGAGATGATGGTGGAGAAGATGGTGGAGAAAATGGTGGAGAAAATGGTGGAGAAAATGGTGGAGATGATGGTGGAGAAAATGGTGGAGATGATGGTGGAGATGATGGTGGAGATGATGGTGGAGAAGATGGTGGAGAAAATGGTGGAGATAATGGTGGAGTAAATGGTGGAGTAAATGGTGGCGCTGGTGGCGATTCGTGAGTGGCTTCGTGGCCGCGCGGGAGCCGCTTGTTTAAGGCATCCTCGGCGGTCATGTTTGCCTGTTTGGTGATGTTTACCAACTTCTGACTGTTGTTTTAGTCGGGACTGTTATGACTGTTGTTGACTCTGGCGTAACGCTGTATTGACCTGCGGCTAGCTTCTGCTTTGATATATTTTTCTATATTTCCATTAGATATATTCTGTACACACACACACACACACACACACACACACACACACACACACACACACACACACACACATACGTACACACCCACATATACATACGCATACATGCATACACATACATACATACACACATACGTACATACGTACATACATACATACATACAACCATACATACATACATACATACATACATACATACATACATACATACATACATACATACATACATACATACATACATACATACATACATGCATACATACATGCATACATACATATATACTAACATAAAGATACTGTATATCGATGTATGTAAGTATTGGGATTGTTTTGATATCAATAACAGTAGACAAAGTACCATATTTGCAAAGATCCAGAAACAATTAACCTTGTGAACGAGCAGCATTTGATGTCTTTACACCCCTTAACGACCGTATGCCTTTTCTGTTTTATATTCCTGGACGACGAAACCATTATAAAAAAGATTTACAATGTGAATTACAATGTGCTGTTAGTGGAGAACAACACTTGGATTCATTTATTTTTTTTTTTTTTTTCGTTGGAAAGGGATGTACTGTGCGGGACTGTATGGCAAAATCAATGAGTGTTTTCCATTCGGCCCGCGTTAAGTGAGGGCAGATTATGTGTGCATGTTTGTGAGCCTTTTATGCCATGCCTTGAAGAATTAGCATGGCGAGTAAACAGAGACCTGACATGCTAATTGAGAATAAAGATTTCTTTGTCTGTGTATCGAGCTTTACCATTCTTTCTGTTCATATATCTGTCTTTCTGTCTATTTATTTGTCTGTTTGTCCGTGTATCCGTTTGACGCTGTCTGTGCATTTATCTGTCTACCTGTTTGACTCTGTTTGGTTACCTATCTGTCTGTCTATCTGTTTGATTCTGTCTGGTTACCTATCTGTCTGTCAATATAAATGTCTGTCTTTATATCTATATATATTAATCCTTGTGTACATATGAGCTCACACATGATCGCATGTATGACGCCCTTGTCACGCGAACTTTGACGTCAGTTGCTTTCGCAGCAACGGTAAAGAATTGCTAATAGCATTGCTGTGAACCGTTGCACATTGTCGCATGCGTTGCTGGCCTGTGTCGCTGTGCAGAGTTTCGTGGTAGGATTTGCTGTCCTGGTGTTGTCTGTTGCTCTGTTGCATTACGCAATGTGACAGCGTAATCTTTTAAAACACATCGGAAAGTCCAGTGCTTTGTTGCCGGTGACATTCGACTTTACGTGCGTGCTAGTTGTATTTATGGGGCGCTCTGCACATTGCTACACGTTGATGTTTGCTATTGAGCGCTGTTGCACGGGGTTTCTTTCCACAGCCGTGCATGTCATGAAAGACTAACAGTTCTAGTTTGTTTAATAATTCATTGCCAGCTGTAAAGTACTTGCTCTGCTCGAAACAAAGGCTTTGCATAATTGCAACACCATTATTTATGCTAATGGACGAGGATATCGCGCGTCTTGTCCTTATAGTTACTTTGCTTTGTTTGTATGTTTACACGTTACATGTCTCGGGTCAGTGGGTTCGCTAGCATGTTAAATAAGATAACGTTAATTGCCATAATTAGTTCCATCTGGTATCATTAGTATAATGATAGAAGTTAAGGGGAAATTGTGGGTAAAATGTGTGTCAGGCAGTAACCCTAAGACCTTCTTATTTTCTTTAATATATTCCCGGAGCAAACCTATTTTGTGAGTACCTCCTTGGTCCATTTTCCCAAACACTCACGAACTCGAAAATTCCCTCTCCTTCTCTTTCTCGTCTTTTTTTTTTCTTTTCTTTTTTTTTTTTTACTCCTGCTTCCCTCTCTCCCCTTTTTTTTCTCTCTGTCATCCATCCTTTTACCCCTCTTTTCCATCTTCTGTCACTCATCCACCCTCTTATCTCTCTCTTCCTCTCTCTCTCTCTCTCTCTCTCTCTCTCTCTCTCTCTCTCTCTCTCTCTCTCTCTCTCTCTCTCTCTCCCTCTCCCTCTCCCATTCTCCTTCATCCCCTTCTCCCCCCCCCTAGTCTCCTCCTCTCCCTCTCCCTTTCCTCTCCCCCATCCTCCTCCTTCTTTCCCCTTCTCCTCCTTATCTCCTCTCTCCCCTCTCCCCTCTCCCTTCCCTTTTCATCTCCCTCTCCTTTTCCTTTTTCCTCTCCCCCTACCCCTCCATCTCCCCTCCCCCCTCTCCCTTTCCTTTTCCTCTCCCTCTCCCTTTCCCTTTCCTCTCCTTTTCCCCCTCCCCCTCCCTCCCCCTCCCTCTCCCTCTCCCCCTCTCCCCCTCCCCCTCCCTATCCTTCTCCCTCTCCCCCTCCCTATCCTTCTCCCTCTCCCCCTCCCCCTACATCTTCCTCACCCCCTCCCTCCCCCTCCCTCCTCCTCCCCCTCCCTATCCTTCTCCCTCTCCCCCTCCCCCCTCCCCCTCCCTCTCCCTCTCCCTCTCCCTCTCCTCTTCCCCGCCGCCCCCGATATCGGCCTAGTCTCCGGCGCCCGTGGAGCGTGGCGAGGCTGACCAAACAACCTAATTGCCTTGGCCTCGCCCCCCCCCCCTCCCCCCCGACGAGAGCAACGTCTATTTGTGGCCGAACCTGGTTGTTTGCGCGCGTGAGCTTTCTTCGCTCGTTGATTTGTATTTACTTTTTTTTTTTGAGTTGGGGGGTGGATTTTTTTTTTTTTTTTTTTTTTGGGGGGGGGGTGTTGGAGGTTCATTATCATCATTATTGTTATCATTATCATTATTATTATCATTATTATTATTGTTATTATGATCATTATCATTGTTATTATTATTATCATTATTATTATTATTATTATTATTATTATTATTATTATTATTACTATTATTGTTATTATGATTATTACCATTGTTATTGTTATTATTATTATCATTATCATTATCAATATCATTACTATTATCATTATCATTATTATCATTATTATTTATATTATTAACTCTTTTGTATCTCCATTCACTTCAGATGTCTTCCATAATACTTACATCACCTCTGTATATTTTTTCCTCAATATTCTCCATCTCTCCAAGCCGGCATCACCAAGGAGCTTGATAAAGGTTTCTTGAAGACACTTCCAGCTCCTTGTTGCCTATTTAACAGCGCGGTTCTGTGCCAAGGAGGACAGGGTAAGGGAAAGGAGTCAGCAGGTGTGGCTGACAGGAGAAACGGTCAGCAGCTGTTGAAGCGGGGAAGGAGGGGAGTGAAGTGGCTGATGACAGTCTTCCTGTTAGCTGCATTCCGTGAGAGGTGTGTGGGCGTCTAGTATCAGGAAACGAATGTTAACAGAAGGTATTTGTTGTATTATGTGTCCTCACACCAACACACGTATGTGTGTGTGTGTGTGTGTGTGTGTGTGTGTGTGTGTGTGTGTGTGTGTGTGTGTGTGTGTGTGTGTGTGTGTGTGTGTGTGTGTGTGAGTGTGTGTGTGTGAGTGTGTGTGTGTGTGTGTGTGTGTGTGTGTGTGTGTGTATGAATATATTTACATATATATGTATTATGAATGTATATATATATGTGTGTGTGTGTGTGTGTGTGTGTATGCAAGTAAACACGGTGAATATGTCTATATATTTGTGTGTGTGTGTGTGTGTGCGTGTGTATATGCGTGTGTGTGAATGCATGTATATATCAGGACAGCAGGGGACCGAGACTAGATTCTGAAGTACTTGAGATGCCACGACATGCGTTATGATCCGAGAATACAGCAACATTGTAAATGACAAAGTAAAACTTCCTCTCACTGGACGCAGAAAGGTAGAAGAGGCCTGGGGGGAGGGGAAGGGGAAAGGGGGGGGAGGGGGAGGGGGAGGGGAAAGGGAAAGGGATAAGGGGGAAGGGAGGGGAGGGGGAGGGAGTGAAACTAGCAATTCAGGGAAGGAAATATTCTTCAGCATAAAAAGCAGGACAGAGGAGATGGACGATGTGTTTGCATGTGCATAAACACATACTTTTGAATGGAATCTGCCTTTGATTTTCACGTTAAAACTTCTCGGGATTGGCGCTGTCGTAAAGTTCGTCGTTGAATTGCCATTGTGCCGTATTTGCGAGGAAAAGGAAAATCACACAATAATGATAACATATGATAATGGTCATAAATTGATGAGAAAAGAATGTAGGGATACTGATGCATTTATTTTCGTGTATTCTGGTTTGTGGAGGATTTATATGAGTTAAAACTTTTGATTTCCAGTCGTTGTTCATGATTTAGATATATGTGTAGGAACTTAAAAAAGATTGGTTAACTATTTTTTCGTAGTCACTGGAATGGGGGTTTGTAAGTTTTCAGATATTCGAACGCGTGAAATTAAATCAACTTTGATGCGGGTGAAGATCATTAATTCTTTATGTATCTGCGCACATACGCACACTCACAGTCAGTCACACACACACGCACACACACACACACACACACACACACAAACACACACACACACACACACACACACGCACACACACACACGCACACACACACACACACACACACACACACACATACACACATACACACAAACCATCCGCCATATTTATCGATCGCAAGACACACTTTCTTTGCCGGGAAACGAGTCACACTCTCCTGCATCAGCCATGAAGGGCTTCCCATTAACGCCCGCTCGCCCGATCCCAAAGTGCTTGGGGCCCTTGAGTCGTCGGGTCACGCCGCCCGCACGCCCGCCCACCCGCACGCCCGCCCGCACGCCCGCCCGCACGCCCGCCCGCACGCCCGCCCGCACGCCCGCCCACGCTCTGTTTGGTGTTACTAAGAGCTGCAAGGAACGCTCATATGTCTTGTATGTTGTTACTCGCCGCGGCCGTTGCTATTATTAGGTGCGGGGGATATTGGTGGGGGGGGGGGGGTGAAGAGGGTGGGGGAGAGGTGGGAAGGGGTGGGTTGGGCGAGGGGGGGGAGGGTGAAGGGTCTCAGGGTTAGTGGTCAATAGCTAGCCACTCACACGCATTCACACGCTCCCTCTCTCTCTCTCTCTCTCTCTCTCTCTCTCTCTCTCTCTCTTAATTTATCTCTCTCTCTCTCTCTCTCTTAATCTCTCTCTCTCTCTCTCTCTTAATTTATATCTCTCTCTCTCTCTTAATTTATCTCTCTCTCTCTCTCTCTCTCTCTCTCTCTCTCTCTCTCTCTCTCTCTCTCTCTCTCTCTTGCTCTCTCGCTTTCTTTCACTTTTGCGCTTTTATACTTTCTCTCTCTCTCTCTCTCTCTCTCTCTCTCTCTCTCTCTCTCTGTCCCTCCTCCCTCTCCCTCCCTCCCTCCCTACCTACTCCCCTCCCTCCCACACGCACACACCCTTAAGGGAAAAGGTAATAGCTGTAAAGGGATGGGGGGGGGGGGGAGAGGTAAAGGGGAAAGGAGAATGGGAAGTGGAAAAAAAAAAATAAATAAATAAAAGGGAAATCCGAACGAATCACGGAAACGGAGGTGGCTACCGAACGGACAGAGGAAATGGCCGAATGGGTGCTAAGGAGAAACAGGAGGAAAAAGAATAGTTGATAATTAACGGCGTATTACTCGACGGGAGGTTTTGAACGAAAGATGGCGGTAGGGGGGTGGGGGGGGTGGAAGAGGATAAGAGGGGGGGGGAGGGGGACAAGGAGAAGGGATGCTTATGGGAGAGGGTTAGAGAGGAGGTGGGGGGGGGGGGGCGAGGAGGAGGGATGTTTAT
>NC_061828.1:29805721-29808221 GCF_019202785.1 Penaeus chinensis | reverse complement strand
TGAGAGGGAGAGAGGGACGAGGGAAAGGGAGGGTGAGAGGGAGAGAGGGACGAAGGAAATGGAGGGTGAGAGGGAGAGAGGGACGAGGGAAAGGGAGGGTGAGAGGGAGAGAGGGACGAGGGAAAGGGAGGGTGAGAGGGAGAGAGGGACGAGGGAAATGGAGGGTGAGAGGGAGAGAGGGACGAGGGAAAGGGAGGGTGAGAGGGAGAGAGGGACGAGGGAAAGGGAGGGTGAGAGGGAGAGAGGGACGAGGGAAAGGGAGGGTGAGAGGGAGAGAGGGACGAGGAAAGGGAGGGTGAGAGGGAGAGAGGGACGAGGGAAAGGGAGGGTGAGAGGGAGAGAGGGACGAGGGAAAGGGAGGGTGAGAGGGAGAGAGGGACGAGGGAAAGGGAGGGTGAGAGGGAGAGAGGGACGAGGGAAAGGGAGGGTGAGAGGGAGAGAGGGACGAGGGAAAGGGAGGGTGAGAGGGAGAGAGGGACGAGGGAAAGGGAGGGTGAGAGGGAGAGAGGGACGAAGGAAATGGAGGGTGAGAGGGAGAGAGGGACGAGGGAAAGGGAGGGTGAGAGGGAGAGAGGGACGAGGGAAAGGGAGGGTGAGAGGGAGAGAGGGACGAGGGAAAGGGAGGGTGAGAGGGAGAGAGGGACGAGGGAAAGGGAGGGTGAGAGGGAGAGAGGGACGAGGGAAAGGGAGGGTGAGAGGGAGAGAGGGACAGAGGAAAGGGAGGGTGAGAGGGAGAGAGGGACGAGGGAAAGGGAGGGTGAGAGGGAGAGAGGGACGAGGGAAAGGGAGGGTGAGAGGGAGAGAGGGACGAGGGAAAGGGAGGGTGAGAGGGAGAGAGGGACGAGGGAAAGGGAGGGTGAGAGGGAGAGAGGGACGAGGGAAAGGGAGGGTGAGAGGGAGAGAGGGACGAGGGAAAGGGAGGGTGAGAGGGAGAGAGGGACGAGGGAAAGGGAGGGTCAGAGGGAGAGAGGGACGAGGGAAATGGAGGGTGAGAGGGAGAGAAGGACGAGGAAAATGGAGAGTGAGAGGGAGAGAGGGAGAAAAATAAAGAGACAGACAGAGAGAGAGAGAGAGAGACAGATGGACAGACAGACAGACTGAGAGGAAATGGGGGTGGGAGATGGTGGGATGGTGGAGGGGAGGAAGAGCTGTATGAGCGGATACCCTTGTGTGTGTGTGTGTGTGTGTGTGTGTGTCTGTGTGTGTGTGTGTGTGTGTGTGTGTGTGTGTGTGTGTGTGTGTGAGTGTTAGTGTGTGTGTGGGTGCCTGCGTGCATGAGCGTGTGTGTTTTTTTGTGCGGTCATGTCTGTGTGTGCGAGGGCATGTGTATGCACTGTAAACTGTGCATTACATGGTACAGTCTGTAGACGTAGATAACATATCCACGAATATTAAATGTTAATATCAAATCACAATGGTCGTCAAAATGATTTTGACGACCATGAAACTGACTTTTATAAGAAATGTGACCTGTCGCACTGGCTATGAGGTAACAGGTAAGCCGGAAAAGGCAATAAACGGCAATAAAGTCTTAAAGAGTGAAAAAGAACTATTATTCTGGCACGGAGTAAAAAGGGAGAGAAGAATGACTTTATTCATAAGGGTTGGGATGGCGCTGGAGGAAGGGAAGTGAGACAAGGTGACTGATATTAAAAGTAGGAGAGGGAGAGGAAAAGGAGGAGGAGGCGGTAGAGGAAGGAGGAGGAGGCGGTAGAGGAAGGAGGAGGAGGAGGAGATGTGGGAGAAGGGGAAGGAGATGTGGGAGAAGGAGAAGAAGAAGTAGAAGTAGAAGAAGATGAGGAGGAGGAGGAGAAGGGATGAGGAAAAGTAGAAGTAGTAGAAGAAGAGGAGGAGAAGTAGAAGTAGTAGCATAATAAGAAGGAAATGAAGAAAAGGGAAGAAGAGCAGGAGAAAGAGTAAGAGAAGAAGAAAGAGGGAGTGAAGTTTGACACACATCAGAAGGAAACTGCCAAGAGAACTTCAGAAAGAACCAACCATTTCCTCGGCGCCCGCAGCTTGCTAGTGTTGCACGATTCCTTCCCTTCCTGGAACATTCATCTTTGACGTGGATTTTAGGCCCAAAGAACGTACTTGGACTTGCTGAACATTTCTCAAAGCACGCACCAAGATCTGCTGGACAATGGTCAACGTCGAAGTTATCATCTGGTTGATAGCACTCGCCAGGACATGCAGCCAGAGGGTCCAGCAACATCGAAGAGGCCTGGCAGCCCTCACGGCATTGCACAGAACCCAAGCGCAACGAGTCCAACATATAGATCCACTCCCTTCTCCAAATTCCAGACCGAGTCCATGAGATGCTGTATAACGAGTAAATAGGGACAGAATAAAGATATTAAAAAAGACAGCAGTGTTTGATTTAGAAATAAAAAAGGGGTAAAGCTGAACGAAAGACTAGAGCCCAAGTGAAAGAAGGGATGGTCGGGAGTCCTATCCCAGCCAACGCCGCCGGAGTATTCTCTCTCGACCCGGAACTGCAAGG
>NC_061828.1:29798221-29800721 GCF_019202785.1 Penaeus chinensis | reverse complement strand
CTTTCTCTCTCTCTCTCTCTCTCCCTCCCTCCCTCCCTCTCTCTCTCTCTCTCTCTCTCTCTCTCTCTCTCTCTCTCTCTCTCTCTCTCTCTCTGTCGCCCTTTCTCTCTCTCTCTGTAGATTTATATCAAACCTTAAATGGTCTATAGGCTTAACACTTTATGGGGTTCCTCTATTATTCAAATACGACACAGACGGGAGGCCTATATTGTGAAGGTGTCTGAGAGTGCGAGTACCAGTGGATTTGTCCCACACGTGTTGCAAGAAAAGCTGCCACCATTTACATGAACACGTACTTCCCTTAATTCCCAAGTATGCGAGCATCCATCTCAAAGCCACATCGGCTGTAGCAGGTTTATGACCCTCCTGACTCCGCAAGGACGTCCATCCATCTCGGGCATTTGTCAACTCTGAACAGCAGCCTCTGGGAAATGCATCTATCTCCTCGTCCGCCGCTTTACTCCCGGGGGGGAAGAGGGGGGGGGGGGGGATAAGAGTCCCCACACCGGAATCCGTCTCTGGCTCGCGTCCGGTGGTTCGGCGTCTTCGATTTTTCGTTTGTAAGCGAATGAAATATTCAGATCGCGTCTTAAACCTGTCCTGGCGGTGGCATGAAGCGAGGGGCCAAGCTGTCCGTTTTTTAGGGGAGGCAGGTGACGATTGTGTGCGTGTGTGTGTGTGTGTATGTGTGTACCCACTTGTCTAAAACATTTACAAAAAAAATCAAACGTCAACATTTCAAGCCAGACCTTTTACCAAAGAACACATTTGCAATTCTGCACCTCCAGCCAGAAATGAGATTTGGAGACTAGATTGCAGGGAAACCCGTGAATTGCACTGATTGACCTCCCATCAATCACAATGCAAGATGCGGAACTCTTCGGGGAACATCGATGAACCAGGGAAAGGTTACGTAAACACCCGAATTCACTAACGGTAATTGGTTGCTGCGCCGATAGAGAGTTTATAATTGAAGACGAAGTGAATTAAAATAAATAGATATGTGTGTGTATTATATATATACATAAATATATACATGTATTTTTTATATATAAATAGATGAATAAATGAAAATACACACACACACACACACACACACACACACACACACACACACACACACACACACACACACACACACACACACACACACACACACACACACACACATATATATATATATATATATATATATATATATGTCACCTATTTACGAAGCCTATTCAGCACATTTTCTAAGCATGTTTTCTAAAGTGCATGTTCTTTTACTGTTTGTTTATTTGCTCGGGAGTCAGGCAGGAGTCTTTCATCCAAACAAACTCTATTTTCGGGAGATGCATGAAAAGGAGATCTCATCATATATCTACAACGTTAGTGGGCGTTTGTGAAAGAGCAGACGAGCATTTATCATTATTCGCTTTCATGAGAATCCGAAATTAATTAGGAAAAGTAATATTTACCATAACCGTGCTACCCTGCCTCGACTTCAGCCTGTTAGTTCGGAGAGAAGCTTCAGCATAGGAAAGCTGAAATAAACTGAAGAATTAATATAACTGTGAAAGCTTAGTCGTCAGAAGCTGTAAAATGAACGGAAAAATAAGTGAACAAAAACATCAGAAAGCTGTGAAATAAACTGAAGGATGAGTAAAACATCTCAAGTTTCAGCATCAGGACGCTGTAGTGACGAATTATTAAACTGATTACAACTTCAGCATCGGAAAATTGTAGTGATAATTGATGATAACATCAGGAAGTTAGAAACGTTAAAATTTATAAGAAAAAAAAAAAATTGTAAGCCGTGAAATAAACTGAGAGAATAAAAAAAAAAAAAAAAATCAGGAAGCTGTGAAATAAATTGAGAAAAAATATTTAAAAAAACATCAAACTAAACTAAATTAAGGGAATATATTTGACAAAAAATCAGAAAGCTTTGAAATACATTGAGAGAATTAATAAAAAAAAAAAAAAAACATCAAGCTGTGAAGCAAATTGAGAGAATTAATTTTCTTAAAACATCAGAAAGCTGTGAAATAAAGCTTTGGACGAACGAAACGCCGTTCCGAATCGCGTTGGGCAAAGTTAAGCGGAGTTGGTTAGGTAAGTGTCGACGGAGTTACAGGGGAGTGAATTGCTGCCGCCGCGGATGGACGAGAAAGGGAGAGAAGGATACTCGAAGGGAAATGGAAAATAGGAGGGAGGATTTATCAGGGATTGGGGGGGGGGGGTGAATTGGAAAGACGGGGGATAGAGAACAAAATAAGAAAATAGCCAAAACGTGCGTCAATCAGTTCCAATTGAAGACCACTCGAGGAGACGGTCGGGAAGCGCGGGTGCGGTGGTGGGTGGGTGGGTGGGTGGGTAGGTGGGGGGGGGGGATAAGAGTTGGAAAACGCTCTCTTGGGAGGCTTTCGGTTCTTGGGGGGGGGGGGGGGAGGTTGTGTGTGCGTGCGTGCGTTTGTGTGTGTGTCATGGGATGCGTATGTGTGTGGAGGATGCGTTG
>NC_061828.1:29780721-29785721 GCF_019202785.1 Penaeus chinensis | reverse complement strand
TCTCTCTCTCTCTCTCTCTCTCTCTCTCTCTCTCTCTCTCTCTCTCTCTCTCTCTCTCTCTCTCTCTCCCTCCCTCCCTCCCTCCCTCCCTTCCTCTCTCCCTCCCTACCAATTCTCTCTCTCTCTCTCTCTCTCTCTCTCCCCCTCCCTCTCCCTCCCTCTTCCCTTCCCCCCCCCCCCCCCCCACTCTCTCTCTCACGCTCTCCCCCCCCCCAATAGCTCCCTCTCTCTGTGAGGATCATCACCCAATATCACACTCCACTGCCCTCAGGTGTGTCTTGTCTCGCCCATCTCCGTCCTTGTCTAAAGGGGCGTTCGAATACCGCCCACAATCGCTTTAAATATCTAGATTTCGTCATGATTTTCTTCGGGTTTTAGTTTTTTTGTTTATCTATTTATCTATCTGTCTTTATTTATTATTTATCATTATTATTATTTTATTTTGTGTGTGTGTGTGTGTGTGTGTGTGTGTGTGTGTGTGTGTGTGTGTGTGTGTGTGTGTGTGTGTGTGTGTGGTTGGTTGATGTAGATGAATACGTGTCTTTTGATCCCTTTTCTCTCTCTTTTTTATCTCTTTCTCTTTTTTTATAAACTTTATTCTAAAAGTTACATGGTCTGTGAAATATAGTTCATTTTGTTAATCTTATAAGTGCCCAAAAAAATTCATTAAAGGTAAAATTATCTATAGCTTAATACAGATATTTAAAAGTCAATTCTAACAAAAGAGAAGTTGGTCTAACAAAAAAAATTACAAGTGGAATTTACTTAGCCTGGTTCACATTGTAATCTCCAAATATTAACTGGTGTCTAGAACAGCTGTTTTGTGTTGAGAAAATCTAGGCAGGAAGGAGCGCAGAAAGAGCTCTGTTCTCGCGAAGGGAACCTGGACTTCCTGGACTTCCTGGACTCGATTACTGGCATTTCTTGTCCCGTACGTGGGTGCGTCTGCTGGTGGAAGTCGAAGCGATGTCAACGGGGAACTATTTTGTTTATGGATCCTGTGGAAGACGCAAAGGCCAGACACATCTCTCCGATGTTGAAGGGAATGAAATTGTGTTGGCGGTTCATTTACGGGCGTCTTCCGTTCCGCTAGCCGCTGGGCTCTGTTCTGAACAGTGTCCAGGAGGGCAAGACGAGTTGGCGGGCAGGACAGCCAGGCCAGTGGCGAATACTCCATCAAGAGCGGACTTGGGAGTTGTAAAGGACTGCGCATCCTTTGCTGTCTAGCAGAGGAGCGATGCGTCGTATACAGGCCAACTTTCTTGTTGCGTTCTTTGTTAACTCTTTAACGTGACTGGTGAAGGTTAGGTGATTATCAATCTGCACGCCAAGAATGTTGATATCCTTGCTAATACTGACGGCTTCGTTATTTAGCTTTATGTCGGATGCAAGAGCATTGTATCTGACGTCTAGATATAATCATTGCTTAGGTTTTATCTGATGCCAGAGTAACCAGCCACTTTTCACCCCAATACATACCCCAAGTGTGTCCAACGGCCTCTGCGCGGTTTTGGGTATCGCAGGTGAAAGTGAGAGTGCAGTCGCCAGCGTAAGCATAAGCTTCAGAGATGAGTTGCAGGATATCTTTAAAGTAAACGTTCCGCAGAAGTGGTCCGATTACACTGCCTTGTGGTACACTGGCCTGAATGGGGAATTCACTGGATGTGTGACCATTAACGACAACACTCAGTGTTCTTTCTTGGAAGTAGTCCTCGAGTAGCTTTAGTAGATTACCGTCAATTCCAAAACTCCTCAAGGCCCTTGTGCCTCACTCTGCCAAAGCTCCTGCTATATCGAGTGCAGCAACGAAGGTGTCCTTGCGAGTATCAAGAGTTTGGTGCCATATAGTGCCAGAATTAGGTCTGAAGCCGATCTCTGTGACGTGCAACCAAATTGTCTTGTACTGAGTAGATGTAGATGAGTAGATCTCTAAATGTAGGGTCAGTTTGCTAGGATTTTTTCAAATACTTTTCCCACGGAGGAAAAAAGTGAAATTGGGCGATAGTTATTTGGATCTAATTTGCTCTTCTTTTTGTGCACTGCCACGGTGTCTGCATTCTTCCAAATATTAAGCCTTTTACTGTACCTCAGACATGTTTGGAAAACTGAGGCAAGAGGAGCAGCTGCATAACACACCTACGAAGTGTGTGAGGAGTGACTTTATTCCGGGATTTTCTCTCCCTCTTTCCCTCTGTCTTCCACTCCCTCTGACAGTTATGAGTATTTTTTCTCTCTATATATATATATCTATCTCGCTTCTCTCTCTCTATCTCTCACTCAATTATTCACTCACTTATTCACTCACTCACTCTTTATCTCCTTCCCTCCCTTCCTTCTTTCTGTCCCTCTCTCTCACCTCCTCCTCTCCCCTCCCGCTTCCCCTCCCCTTCTCCCTCTCTCTCCGTTTTCCTCTTCGAGCGCGAATCTACAGCTCCTCCGCTTGGCCAAACGCCCCTTGTGCTTCTTATTCAAAAGAGCATAATTGCCCCTCTCGAAATGAGCCCTCAAACAATTGCTTGCAACTTTGCCTGCAGCTCCGGGAAGATCAGCGCCTGCAACGTTACCGAGTCGGCCATTACGTTAATTACCTCAGAGAGTACGGGCCGACGAGGGACTTGTTAGGGTCCCCACGCTTCTGGGCACAAGGGTGATTAGCGAACAACCAAACGAGAGAAAACGCATCACAAGGCTAACGGCTGAGTAGGCGTAGCACAAATTAGAAGGTGAAATGCTAGTTGAGAGAGAGAGAGCATAAAAAAGGGGAGCTGCTAGTTACTGGGGAGAACAGGATTAAGGAATTGTTACCCAGGGATTGTCAAGGGATAGGGGCTGAGGCGTGCGCTGACTTCCAGAAGGGCAAGGGCTCAGTTGTGAAAATGGGGGACTCGCCTTACACTTTTTTCTCTCCGTAGTGCCATAACAATTATGTATACGAGTACGCACGAAAAGTCACCAAAGACCATTTGAAAACGAAAGGTGAGCATGGCATTTTAGATGTTTACAGAAAGATAACTTTTCATTCCTTGATTTGGGCGAAAAAAGGATAGTTTCTCTTTTTTTTTTTTTTTTTTTTTCCACCACTCCAGAGGAGGATCAAGAAGAGAAAGAAAAACGAGATGAAGAGGAAGAACTTTAAGATCTAAGAAAAAAGGGAAACTGGGTCAGGAAGAACCCACGAATCCCTTGTAGATAAAGATGTGATATGAACGAAAAGATAAACGGAAGAAAAAATGACGAAACGGAGGGGAAAAGAGTAGACAAGAGTGCAGAGTAGCATGACCGTCGACCCAGGTACCGGAAGACATTTCTTTTGTATTTTTTCGGTCCTTCTTTTTTATATATGTTGAGGGAGAGGCCGTGTCCTCTCGGGAAATAAAAAGTGGCTTTACCTTGTTAGGACGGCGCGCCTTGCCACAGACGTCTTATATACGGACACGTTTAACAGAAGAAGTTGGGCTAGACTTCGGGTATTTCTCTTTCCTGAGGGAGATGTCTTTATGAATGCTGAGGGAGAGAATAACTTCTTGCGACTATCGCGAGCAGAATCTTGGCATTCTTGTTTATTTTTGTCTGTTCGTTTATTCTAAGGATTCTCTTGCTGGTTGTTATGAGGCGAACCTTTTCATTCAAAGGATTTATTTCACAGTAAGGATTCTAATAATCACTGTGAGAACCTTTTTTTTCGTCTCTTCTTTCTTTATTTCAGTTTAGATGTTGTGGACGTCAGTATTAAGCAGAATATTTTGGGCACATGTATTATGCTTTTTTGATTCGGATTGAATTGCTTTTGAGTAGAATATTCCCCGGTTTTCACACGCTTTGTGTTTGAAGGAAATTTTGCTCTAGTAATTTAAACTCGAGGGCTTACGAAGGATCACTTATATGTGTGTGTTTGCATTGTGTAAGTGCGTATGCTTATGCCCAACCCTTGATCTGGACAGCGAGCGGCGGCGCCCTCGATCCGCGCCGGGCATCCGGGATGATCAAGATGCAGCTTCGGGTCCCCCCCCCCCCCCCCCCCCCCCCCCCCCCCCCCGGTCCAGCCCCGCCGCCGGGCATCATCTGCGGGCGAGACTAGGAAATGCGGTCACGTGGTCCCTGCATCCCCTGAGCTGGCTATCAAGTGCGTGTCTGAGAAGTTTTTAATTAGACACGTTGGGACTCAGTGTCCTGGGGCTCGGCGCGGGAAATCGTCGCTCAGCCTCTCGCAGGACTCCTTTTGGAAAGAAGATTGGTGTTATGAAGGCGTGTGTGCGTGTACGTGTGCGTGTGTGTATGTGTGTGTGTGTGTGTGTGTGTGTGTGTGTGTGTGCGTATGTGCTCGCGTGTGCATTTGCGTGTACGTGTCTGTCAGTCTTTCCTTGCGTCGGGGGCTGGGAGGCTGCGCATAAACGAATCGAATTGGAATGGATAAATTTCAGGAACCATGACAGCCTTTACCCACACACACCCACGGCGGAGTCTAAAAGCAAACGAACACCCACCCACACCCACCCACCCACCCACACCCACCCACACCCCCACACCCTCACAAACACACAGCCAGTCCCTCCCAAAGAATATGTACAATGTGTCTGCCATATGTAACAAAGACGGCGAACTTTGAGACCCGTGTTAAATATTTGGATTTCCTTTCTTTCCAGGTAAGGAGGCCAGGGCGGGACCAGACAGGCAGCAGAACTTGGTAATGTAACCACATGCCATGGTTGTTTGGAAATGTTTGTAACTCCTATGATCATTTACATAAGACGCATTTTTTTCTTCATAGAGTGTATTCTCCAATTATTGTTTTTGTTATATTAATCACTTAATTGTATCACTTCGGTTTGATGCATATCTATTGATATTGTTAGATATATTTTATTGATAATAATACATATGCTGATAATAAAAGACTAGTTGTTTTAAAACTACTGTAACGGTTGATTAGTCGCGTTAGATAGAGTCAATTTTATGTAAGGGAAGACAGTTCAGAAATTACTTGTGGAAAGCAATCAACT
>NC_061828.1:29763221-29775721 GCF_019202785.1 Penaeus chinensis | reverse complement strand
GTGTGGGCGGCGGGAGGGAAGAGAGGGCTGTGTGGGCGGAGGAGGAGGGAAGGAGAGGGCTGTGTGGGCGGAGGGAGGGAAGGAGAGGGCTGTGTGGGCGGAGGGAGGGAAGGAGAGGGCCTGTGTGGGCGGCGGGAGGGAAGGAGAGGGCTGTGTGGGCGGAGGGAGGGAAGGAGAGGGCTGTGTGGGCGGAGGGAGGGAAGGAGAGGGCTGTGTGGGCGGAGGGAGGGAAGGAGACGGGCTGTGTGGGCGGCGGGAGGGAAGGAGAGGGCTGTGTGGGCGGAGGGAGGGAGGAGGAGAGGGCTGTGTGGGCGGAGGGAGGGAAGGAGAGGGCTGTGTGGGCGGAGGGAGGGAAGGAGAGGGCTGTGTGGGCGGAGGGAGGGAAGGAGAGGGCTGTGTGGGCGGAGGGAGGGAAGGAGAGGGCTGTGTGGGCGGAGGGAGGGAAGGAGAGGGCTGTGTGGGCGGAGGGAGGGAAGGAGAGGGCTGTGTGGGCGGAGGGGAGGGAAGGAGAGGGCTGTGTGGGCGGAGGGAGGGAAGGAGAGGGCTGTGTGGGCGGAGGGAGGGAAGGAGAGGGCTGTGTGGGCGGAGGGGAGGGAAGGAGAGGGCTGTGTGGGCGGAGGGAGGGAAGGAGAGGGCTGTGTGGGCGGAGGGAGGGAAGGAGAGGGCTGTGTGGGCGGAGGGAGGGAAGGAGAGGGCTGTGTGGGCGGAGGGAGGGGAAAGGAGAGGGCTGTGTGGGCGGAGGGAGGGAAGGAGAGGGCTGTGTGGGCGGAGGGAGGGAAGGAGAGGGCTGTGTGGGCGGAGGGAGGGAAGGAGAGGGCTGTGGTGGGCGGAGGGAGGGAAGGAGAGGGCTGTGTGGGCGGAGGGAGGGAAGGAGAGGGCTGTGTGGGCGGAGGGAGGGAAGGAGAGGGCTGTGTGGGCGGCGGGAGGGAAGGAGAGGGCTGTGTGGGCGGCGGGAGGGAAGGAGAGGGCTGTGTGGGCGGAGGGAGGGAAGGAGAGGGCTGTGTGGGCGGAGGGAGGGAAGGAGAGGGCTGTGTGGGCGGAAGGGAGGGAAGGAGAGGGCTGGGTGGGCGGAGGGAGGGAAGGAGAGGGCTGTGTGGGCGGAGGGAGGGAAGGAGAGGGCTGTGTGGGCGGAGGGAGGGAAGGAGAGGGCTGTGTGGGCGGAGGGAGGGAAGGAGAGGGCTGTGTGGGCGGAGGGAGGGAAGGAGAGGGCTGTGTGGGCGGAGGGAGGGAAGGGGAGGGCTGTGTGGGCGGCGGGAGGGAAGGAGAGGGCTGTGTGGGCGGAGGGAGGGAAGGAGAGGGCTGTGTGGGCGGAGGGAGGGAAGGAGAGGGCTGTGTGGGCGGAAGGAGGGAAGGAGAGGGCTGGGTGGGCGGAGGGAGGGAAGGAGAGGGCTGTGAGGGCGGAGGGAGGGAAGGAGAGGGCTGTGTGGGCGGAGGGAGGGAAGGAGAGGGCTGTGTGGGCGGAGGGAGGGAAGGAGAGGGCTGTGAGGGCGGAGGGAGGGAAGGAGAGGGCTGTGTGGGCGGAGGGAGGGAAGGGGAGGGCTGTGTGGGCGGCGGGAGGGAAGGAGAGGGCTGTGTGGGCGGAGGGAGGGAAGGAGAGGGCTGTGTGGGCGGAGGGAGGGAAGGAGAGGGCTGTGTGGGCGGAGGAGGGAAGGAGAGGGCTGGGTGGGCGGAGGGAGGGAAGGAGAGGGCTGTGATGGCTGAGGGAGGGAAGGAGAGGGCTGTGTGGGCGGAGGGAGGGAAGGAGAGGGCTGTGTGGGCGGAGGGAGGGAAGGAGAGGGCTGTGTGGGCGGAGGGAGGGAAGGAGAGGGCTGTGTGGGCGGAGGGAGGGAAGGAGAGGGCTGTGTGGGCGGAGGGAGGGGAAGGAGAGGGCTGTTGTGGGCGGCGGGAGGGAAGGAGAGGGCTGTGTGGGTGGAGGGAGGGAAGGAGAGGGCTGTGTGGGCGGAGGGAGGGAAGGGGATGGCTGTGTGGGCGGCGGGAGGGAAGGGGAGGGCTGTTTGGGCGGAGGGAGGGAGGGAGAGGGCTGTGTGGGCGGAGGGAGGGAAGGAGAGGGCTGTGTGGACGGAGGAAGGGAAGGAGAGGGCTGTGTGGGCGGAGGGAGGGAAGGAGAGGGCTGTGTGGGCGGAGGGAGGGAAGGAGAGGGCTGTGTGGGCGGAGGGGGGGAAGGAGAGGGCTGTGTGGGCGGCGGGAGGGAAGGAGAGGGCTGTGTGGGGGAGGGAGGGAAGGAGAGGGCTGTGTGGGCGGAGGGAGGGAAGGAGAGGGCTGTGTGGGCGGAGGGATTCCCTGGGAAGGAGAGGGCTGTGTGGGTGGAGGGAGGGAAGGAGAGGGCTGTGTGGGCGGAGGGAGGGAAGGGGATGGCTGTGTGGGCGGCGGGAGGGAAGGGGAGGGCTGTGTGGGCGGAGGGAGGGAAGGAGAGGGCTGTGTGGGCGGAGGGAGGGAAGGAGAGGGCTGTGTGGGCGGAGGGAGGGAAGGAGAGGGCTGTGTGGGCGGAGGGAGGGAAGGAGAGGGCTGTGTGGGCGGAGGGGGGGAAGGAGAGGGCTGTGTGGGCGGCGGGAGGGAAGGAGAGGGCTGTGTGGGGGGAGGGAGGGAAGGAGAGGGCTGTGTGGGCGGAGGGAGGGAAGGAGAGGGGTGTGTGGGCGGAGGGATTCCCTGGGAAGGAGAGGGCTGTGTGGGTGGAGGGGGGGAAGGAGAGGGCTGTGTGGGCGGAGGGAGGGAAGGGGATGACTGTGTGGGCGGCGGGAGGGAAGGGGAGGGCTGTGTGGGCGGAGGGAGGGAAGGAGAGGGCTGTGTGGGCGGAGGGAGGGAAGGAGAGGGGTGTGTGGGCGGAGGGATTCCCTGGGAAGGAGAGGGCTGTGTGGGTGGAGGGGAGGAAGGAGAGGGCTGTGTGGGCGGAGGGAGGGAAGGAGAGGGGTGTGTGGGCGGAGGGATTCCCTGGGAAGGAGAGGGCTGTGTGGGTGGAGGGGAGGAAGGAGAGGGCTGTGTGGGGGGAGGGAGGGAAGGAGAGGGGTGTGTGGGCGGAGGGATTCCCTGGGAAGGAGAGGGCTGTGTGGGTGGAGGGGAGGAAGGAGAGGGCTGTGTGGGCGGAGGGAGGGAAGGGGATGGCTGTGTGGGCGGCGGGAGGGAAGGGGAGGGCTGTGTGGGCGGAGGGAGGGAAGGAGAGGGCTGTGTGGGCGGAGGGAGGGAAGGAGAGGGCTGTGCGTGAAGAACGCCATATTTCCATTACTTCCCTGGGCTGCCCCTCCCTACCCCCCCTTCGCCCCCCCCCCCCCCTCCATCATCTCCGCTTTTTGATAATCCCGCCCTTTCGTCCAAGTAGGCAGGGGGGGGGGGGGTACCCACATAAGAAAGAAATGAATGCATGGAAAAAGGAAAAAAGAAATGGTAGTGAAAAAAGTAAATAAAGATGTGAAACTAAGAAAGAAAATAATGATGTAAAAGTAAGGAAGGAAGGAAGGAAGACAGACAGACAGAAAGAAAGAAAGAAAGAAATAAAAGGGAAAGAGAATGAGAAAAAAAAAATCACACAGAAAACACCCACGCCATCTACACGAGTTATAATTACTCATTTTAGGGGTGACTCCGGTGGTTCATTCCTTACTCGTGTCATCATTTACTCACGTACTCACTTACTCCTTTACTCATTTCTTGCCCATTTGTTGATTTACTCATCTACTCACTCTCATTACTCAGGCCCTTACTTACTCACGTACTCATGCACCCCTTTACGTTAGTATTAATTCACTAATTCGATCTTATTGTTTACTCCTTTACTCATGTACTCACCTGTTCCTTTCCCATATACTCATTTACTCATGTACTTCCTTACCCACTCACGTATTTACTCATTTACTCATTTACACAAGCACTCCCTTATTCATTTATTCTCGTGTAATGGACCGCCCACCAGCGAGGGGGGGGGGGGGGGGATAAGGGAGGGAATGATAAATTGGGAAGAGGCAACTGAGGGCAAGGCGAGGGGGGGGGGGGGGCAGGGGGAGGGATAAGGGATAAGGGAGGGAATGATAAATTAGGAAATGGTAATTGGGGGAGAAAGGGGGGGGGGGGAAGGGAGAAGATAAGAGAGGGAATGTTAAATTGGGAAGAAGTAAATATGGGAGAGAAAGAGGGAAAGGAAGAAATGATAAAGGAGGGAATGATGAATTAGGAAGAGGTAATTGGGGGAGAGGGAGTTTGGTATAAAAGGGAATGGGAAAGAAGGCGATGAGAGGGAGGAGGAAAGGAATAAATAAAAGAATTTCATGAAAAGAAAGATACGAAAAAAAATAGAACAAAATAAAGAAAGCGAAAGAGGAAGAGGGAAGAGAAAAGAAAGGAAGAAAGGCGAGTGAAGAAAAAGGGAGAATAGGATGAAAGGAAGATGAGAGAATAAAGGAAAGAAAAGATAAAAATGCGATTCCCAAGAGAAAAAAAATTATTTCTCACAGAAAGGAAATACAATGAATTTATTTGTGGGGAAAAATAGCTAAGTAAATATAAAAAAAAGTAAATAGATATATAAATAAAGAGACAAGCTAAAAAAAAACAAATAAAGCTCAAAGACTGGAACATAATTTGTAACCTGTGATCAACGGACAATCTACAAGTAACGACCTCTGTGATGACAGCCCAAGGGTTAGGATGACAGGTGCGTCAAAAGGTACATTGTGTGTGGGTGGGAGGGGGGGGGGGTGATATAAGTGGATGGGTGTGGGTAGGTAGGTGGGTGGGTGAGAGAGAGAGGGAGGGAGGGAGGGAGGGAGGGAGGGAGAGAGGGAGGGAGGGAGGGAGAGAGGGAGAGAGGGAGAGAGGGAGAGAGGGAGAGAGAGAGAGAGGGAGAGAGGGAGAGAGGGAGAGAGAGAGAGAGAGAGAGAGAGAGAGAGAGAGAGGGAGAGGGAGAGGGAGAGGGAGAGGGAGAGGGAGAGGGAGAGGGAGAGAGAGGGAGAGGGAGAGGGAGAGGGAGAGGGAGAAAGAGGGAGAAGGAGAAGGAGAAGGAGAAGGAGGGAGAGAGAGAGAGAGAGAGAAAGAGAGAGAGTTTTAGTTTCAGTGTAGTTTTTATTCCATTTATTACAATGGATATTCTTGATGTGACATACTGTTTGTTTCATTTTGCTTCTAAACTATCCCCTGTGTGCAAGGAATGGCCGGGGTTACCATCCACTGGCGGCTTGGGATTCGAACGCAGGTCAGCAGGTCAGGTCAGCAAGATTGCTAGACGAGATCGCTACCGCTGCACCACACAAAGAGAGAGAGAGAGAGAGAGAGAGAGAGAGAGAGAGAGAGAGAGAGAGAGAGAGAGAGAGAGAGAGAGAGAGAGAGAGGGGAGGGGGGGAGAAGAAAGTGAGTGAGGGGGTGAGTTTATGTGTGCTATTCAATGCATGTTCATTTGCGTGTGTTCGTGTGTGTACACACGGATAGTATACAATACTGTAAGTGTATTCAGTCATGCGGTATGTATCCAATTCCTTTGTGAATGACACCAAATCGAACATATAAAAGCAATACTCAAAGAAGTATCTCATTTGAATACCAGAATGGCGATGCCATGATAGCACAACATACCATAACATAGCTTGACATAGCATACCTTAAAATAACATAACATAACATAACTTACCACACTTCAACATGTGTAGGGAGGGTGTGTTAAGTGTTTGTATGTGTGTGTGCATGTATGTGTGTGTTTACTTGATATAACATACCTGAACATAACATAACACAGCATAGAATAACAAAACATTTCAACATAACATCACACAAGTTGATATAACTAGAACAGACTAGAACAGCAGGCAAGAACCGTGCTCGAAGACCAAGCATTGAACAAGCATTAAGGAATAAACACAAGGGGAAGCAAGTGCAAAAAGTCATGAGGTGAATATCGAATTGAAGGAGAACAGATAGAACAGTGATAAAGCAGAAGTATGTGAAATAAAGAAAACCCAGGGAGGTGAGGGCCTGTGGTGGGGACGAGGTAGACTGATAGATGCAGTGAAACGCAATGAAACGCAATGAAACGGGAGCTTCGGAATAAAGTGAGATCCGTGATACACGCACATGTATGCGCACGGACACACACACAAACACAAACAAACAAACACACAACCACACGCACAAACACACACACACACACACACACAAACACAAACACAAACAAACAGACACACAAACAAACAAACACACAAAAACACACACAAACACACGCACAAACACACACAAACACACGCACAAACAGAGACACAAACACACGCACAAACACACACAGACACACGCACACACACACACATGCACACACACACACACACAAACACACAAACACACACAAACACACGCACAACACACACACAAACACACGCACAAACACACATAAACACACACGCACGTAAATATAAAAAGCATCTACTTCTACCTCCTCGTATCATAAGAAGGACATCGCCTTTAAAGGTTACAGCCAAGAGTTTTAGCGCAAATGAGGAATATCGTGTCGGTGTCATGGAACCAGCGTTTGATCAACCCCACCGCCGCCGAAGAATTTAGGTCATGCATAAAAGAGAAACGGGCGGGGGGGGGGGGGGGGGCTACTTCTGCTATGTTCATATCAGCTGTTTTTTTTTTTTTTTTTTTTTTTTTTTTTAGAAATTATTTGAGTTATGGTTTATTGTTTTGTTTTTTTTATAATGGGTTTCAAGATTGATTGCGACACGCATACGCACACAGGCTCACTCACTCACGCACTCGCTCGCGCACTCATTCATTCACTCAGTCGCTCAATCACTCACTCAAACGATCACTCACGCACTCGCTCGCTCACTCAATCACTCATTCACTCACGCACTCACTCGCTCACTCAATCACTCATTCACTCACGCACTCATTCACTCACGCACGCACGCACGCACGCACTCACTCACTCACTCACTCACTCACTCACTCACTCACTCACCACCCACTCACTCACTCACTCACTCACTCACTCACTCACCCACTCACTCACTCACTCACTCACTCACTCACTCACTCACTCACTCCGACTCACTCACTCACTCGACTCACTCACTCACTCGATCACTCACTCACTCGATCACTCACTCACTCACTCACTCACTCACTCACTCACTCACTCACTCACTCGATCACTCACTCACTCACTCACTCACTCACACTCGCTCACTTGCTCACTCACTCAAACGCGCTCACAACCCATCAAGTACATACATATATAATACGTTTTGCAAAGACCGGGCCAGTATATACACGCGCTAATCTCTATCAATTAGCAACTGTCCCTTTTTATCAGCATGTTAATTAGATGTTATCGCTTTCGGGTTTAACTATTGTACTTTCGAGAGGGAAATATTAACTGGTATATTCTCTTTTATTTTACGGCAAGCAGACAAAATGGCTTCCTTTCAACGGTGTGTGCGATAGTAATTTTTAGAGAGTTTGGTAACCCAGCCGATGGGCTTCTAGGCTGGTGGATTTTTAATGAATTCGCTAATATATTATGATTCAGTGAATAATACAGGACATGCTAAAGCGTTTTGGTGTTAAGTATTGTATTAATGGCAGAGTTTGTGCGATTCTCTGATATGTTACGTGTTTTAGAAGCTGGGAGCTTGGATGGTTCGCCGGATATGTCGTATGAACTGTTAGTGTTGTGGGTTTATTTATGTCTGTCTGTCTGGCTGGCTGGGTTGGTCGCTGTCTGTCTCTTTGTTTCTCTGTCTATCTCTGTTTCTGTTTTCTCTCTCTCTCTCTCTCTCTCTCTCTCTCTCTCTCTCTCTCTCTCTCTCTCTCTCTCTCTCTCTCGCTCTCTCGCTCTCTCTCTCTCTCTCTCTCTCTCTCTCTCTCTTTCTCTCTCTCTCTCTCACTCTCACTCTCACTCTCACTCTCCCTCCCTCCCCCTTCCCCCTCTCTCCCTCCCCCTCTCTCTATCTTTCTCTTTTTCTTTCTCATTCTCTCTCTCTCTCTCTTTCTCTCTCTCCCTCCCTCTCTCTCCCTTCCTCCCTTCCTCCCTCCCTCCCTCCCTCCCTCCCTCCCTCCCTCCCTCCCTCCCCGCCCACCCGTATCGTTTCCCTCATAGCCTCATTTTCCATTCCCAGAACAGCATCAGCATCAGCCTCTGACTCTCCGAAGTGTACATCCTCTTCATTCACTGGGTCTTCTCTCCCTCTTCCTATTCCCCTCCTCCCCTTCATCAACTCGTTTCCTTCGTTATCCTTCTTTTTAAGATTGTAATTTACACTTTAATTCTTGCGTTTTCTTCGAATGATCCTAATTCTCCTTTCTTCTATCCTTCTCCAAGATTATCCGATCTTCCTTTTTAATATTTCTTTCTTTTTTTCTTTCTATCTTTTTTTTTCTTTTTTTTTTTCTCGAAGCGGCCCAGTCGACAAACACTAGCCAATACTGCAACCCGTGCAAGATGTGATCAATAGGCTTGCAACACCTATTGCGCCGAGTTATCAAATGAACAGGTGTATCGATAGTGACCTCGCGCGGGGGGGGGGGGGGGGGGGGGCTAACTCCTTCGACTTGTCCTTCGTTCGAATCGTGTTGTGGCTTCATTCCTGGTGCTTTTGTTTGTGTTGTTATGATCTGTTGTTGTTGTTGTTGTTGGTGTTCTTGTTTTTATTATTTATTTATTATAGTAATTTTTATTATTCTTTTTTGTTTTCCTTTTGTTTTTGTTATTATTATTATTATCATCATCGTTATTACAATTATTTGTGTTATCATTATTATTATGATTATTATTAGTGTATTAATATTATCATCATCATTTTACTACTATTATTGTTATGATTATTATTATCGTTATTGCTATTATTATTGTTATTATTATTATTATTATTATTACTATTATCATTATTATTATTATTATTATTGTTATTATCATCATCATCATCATCATCATCATCATCATCACCATCATCATCATCATCATCACCATCATCATCATCATCATCATCATCATCATCATCACCATCATCATCATCATCATCATCACCATCATCACCACCATCATCATCATCATCATCACCATCACCACCATCATCATCATCATCACCATCATCACCACCATCATCATCATCATCATCATCATTACTATTATTTTTCACTAACCATTATCATTGACGCTATTCCTACCCATTATCATCCCTTATATTAGTATCCACTCGTATCCATTATTAATGCCATTAATATTCTCCTTCATTACTATTGCTATCGTCATTCTTTATCATGGCTGTTGTTATTACCGTGATTATCAGTTATTACGATTATCACTGTAGTAGGATTTGTCTTTGTTATCTTTGTTAATGGCGTTGTTATTGTTGGTGTCAATCTCCTTGGTCGTTGGGATCGGTATCATAGTCGATGTTGCTCTTGTTGTTGTTAGTAGTAGTATTGTTGTTGTTGTTGTTGTTGTTTCTGTTGTTGTTGTTGTTGTTATTGTTATTAGTATCATTGTTGTTGTTATTATTATTATCATTGTTGTTGTTGTTATCATCATTGTTGTTATTGTTATAATTTTCATTGTTGTTATTGTTAATACTGTTATTGTTGTTATTGTTATTATCATTGTTGTTGTTTTGTTATTGTTACCAATGTTGGTATTGTTATTAATATCATTTTTGTTGTTATTGCTATCATCAATGTTGTTGTTTTTATTGCTATTATAATCGTTGTTGTTATTGTTATTATTATCATGTTTGTTGTTATTATTTTTAACATTTTTGTTATTGTTGTTGTTATTATTGTGGTTATTATAATTGTTGTTATTGTTGTTATCATTGTTGTTTTTTATTATTATCATTGTTGTTACTGCTGTTGTTATTGTTATTGTTATTGTTATCATTGTTGTTGCTGTTACTGTTGTTGCTGTTGTTGAAGGTGGTGTTGCTGTTCTGAAGTCCTATTTGTTTTTGTTGTCATAAGTGTTCAAAATTTCATTCTATCCTCTAAATTCACCAGTTCATTGTTAACTCCACTAATTACTGTACCCTTTCCTTTGCTCTGAATAAAAGCACATATATATGTCTATTTTTAGCTTTCCGTCGAAGTAAAACAAAGGCTAAGAAAATAAAAAAGATCTATGCCAAATTAGGAAGAAAGAAAGAGTATGAAAGAATAAAAGGGAAACAGAGCGAGGGGAAAATATTCATACCGTATTTTATTATATTCTTTTTCATTTTGTCTGATGTTAGAATTGATATATATATATATATTTTTTTTTTTTTTTTTTTTTTTTTTTTTTTTGGTGGGGAAGAAAAGGGAGATTTTTTATTTCATCATATACCAAAAAATTGCCAAAATTGTCACAAACCGAATTTAAGGGAACGCGCAGATTTTTTTTTTAAGGAAAAACACAAGATAATATCAATTAGAAATAAAGGTTATATTGCAGAGAGACTTTGATATATATATATATACGTAGCATAAAGCAGAAAGATCGACAGATAGTCAAATAAAAAGGGGAATTATAAAGCAAGATAGATTTGCAGAATGGCACACAAACAGACAGATAGAACCAGAGACAGACATAGACAAAGACACGCGGGCAGACAGAAACATAAGCGCACAGGCAGAGACACAGACACAGACAGATAGGCGGAAACGAATATAAACATATAGATAGAAATATAGATAAATGCAAGGAACAATGAAATAGAGAGAAGATTTATTTTAAAAATAGGAGAGAGAGTGAGAGAGAGCGAGAGGGAGAGAGAAAGACTGAGAGAGAGAGACTGAGAGAGAGAGACTGAGAGAGAGAGAGAGAGAGAGAGAGAGAGAGAGAGAGAGAGAGAGAGAGAGAGAGAGAGAGAGAGAGAGAGAGAATTAAAAAAATAATAATTCAAGAAAACAAAGACACAAAGAAATGAGAAAAAAAAAGAACAAACGATTTTGGAAAAAGGAAAAGAGAAAAATCTAATGAAATGCGAAATTATTCAAGAAGATAATCCCGTTCACTCTGCAGTTTTGCAATGCTCTGGTTGCAGTTTGATGTTGATTAGTTTCGGGGCAATGGCATACGGGGCATTTTGATTAGGGGCGTCGAACCAGGTTTAATTGGAAGATAATATACTCTGTGTTATTGAG
Source organism: Penaeus chinensis (assembly GCF_019202785.1). Taxonomy (NCBI): domain Eukaryota; kingdom Metazoa; phylum Arthropoda; class Malacostraca; order Decapoda; family Penaeidae; genus Penaeus; species Penaeus chinensis. The sequence goes on along the minus strand of NC_061828.1, from coordinate 29,764,627 downwards.
ATTATCGTTGCTGTTGTTATTGTTATCAATATTGTTATTATTATTATGATGATCATTACTTATATTATTATTATTGTTGCTGTTGTCATTGCTATTCTCATATTTATTATCAATATGATCATGATGATTATTATTAATGTTATTTTTAGTAGTAATAGTAGTAGTAGTAGTAATATTTGTGGTTTTGGTAGTTATAGTAGTAGTAAAAGTAGTAAAATTAGAGTAATTACTGTTGGCATTATCCTCACTGTCGTTATAACTGTTATTTCCGTTATCAGTATCATTTTCTTCGTATCTTCTTTCTCCTTCTCATTCTTCACCCGCCCCCTTGCGCTCCTCCTCCTCCTCCTCTTTTTTTTTATTCTCCTTCACCCTCCTCCTTCTCCTCGTCCACTTCTTTCTCCTCCTCCTTCTTTTCCTCTTCCTCATCCACCTCTTTCTCCTCCTCCTCGTCCACCTCTTTCTCCTCCTCCTTCTTTTCCTCTTCCTCATCCACCTCTTTCTCCTCCTCCTCGTCCACCTCTTTCTCCTCCTCCTTCTTTTCCTCTTCCTCATCCACCTCTTTCTCCTCCTCCTCGTCCACCTCTTTCTCCTCCTCCTTCTTCTCCTCTTCCTCATCCACCTCTTTCTCCTCCTCCTCCTCCTTCTCCTTCTACTCCTCCTTCTTCTCCTCTTCCTCATCCACCTCTTTCTCCTCCTCCTCCTCCTTCTCCTTCTACTCCTCCTTCTTCTCCTCCTCCTTCTCCTCCTCCTCCGCCTCCACCTCCACCACCCACTTCTCTGACCTCAACCCCCGCCTTATTGACTGACCCTTCGCTCAAAGGTCAGAGGTCAAAGAGAGAAAGGTCAGGTCGCCGGGACGTGATCGAGATGTTGGGTAATGGCGAAGGGAAATTATGCAAGAGGTCACCTTTTTTATTTTCGAAAGACCCACTGACATGCCTTTTTTTTTTTTTTTTTTTTTTTTGCTTCTTTTTTTTGTTTTTTTTTGTTTTTGTTTTTTTAGGGAAAGCGGGTTTTTGTTTTCTGGTTTTGTTTTCTTTGCGGATTGGGGTCGGCTGAGATTTTTTTATTTTATTTATTTATTATTATTATTTTATTTTTTTTAGGATCCAGGGACATAAATTTTGATTAATTTATTTGTTTACTTTTCTCTAAGAAAACTCGGGATTTTAATTTTTGGTTGGTATTTTCTGTGATTTTTTTTTTTTTGTTTTTTTATCAAAGATCCTCTGACGTACTTTTTCTTTTATTTTATTTTCATTTCTTTTTCTTCTCTCTCTCTCTCTCTTTTAGCGGAAGATCTTTCTGTTGAATATATTTTGGAAATTTAGATTTTAAGCTCTTTTTTTTCTCTCTCTCTAAAAATATCAGTACGATATGTTTATCAGATATATATGTATTGA
>NC_061828.1:29755721-29758221 GCF_019202785.1 Penaeus chinensis | reverse complement strand
CGATTCTTAGATTACCTTTGTGGAAAGAGAGAGAGAGAGAGAGAGAGAGAGAGAGAGAGAGAGAGAGAGAGAGAGAGAGAGGGGGGAGGGGGGGGGAGGGAGGGAGGGAGGGGGAGAGAAGCAGGGAGAAAGAGAGAAGCAGGGAGAGAGAGAGAAGCAGGGAGAGAGAGAGAGAGAGAGAGAGAGAGAGAGAGAGAGAGAGAGAGAGAGAGAGAGAGAGAGAGAGAGGGAGAGTGAAAGAGAAAGAGATAGGGAGAGTGAAAGAGAAAGAGATAGGGAGAGTGGAAGAGAGAGAGAGAGAGAGAGAGAGAGAGAGAGAGAGAAAGAGAATGAAAGAGAGAGGGAGAGAGAAAGAGAATGAAAGAGAGAAGGTAAAGGAAAGGTTACTGGAAGAGGACGAGTAAGATGTAAAGGAGATGAAACATTTCAGAATAAATCTTATCTCAGATACAGACTTCGCCTTGAGCACTTGCATTCACACACACACACGCACATATACACTCAACACACACACAAAAACACACACACAACACACAACACACAACACACACACCTCACACACACACACACACACACACACACACACACACACACACACACACACACACACACACATACAAATTACACACACACACAACACACACACACAAAATGCAGACACACACAAACACACACGCAACACACACACACACACATGGCAGAATCCGCAGGTGTTTCAGAGTATCAAGGTTATGTCTTTCCATGTCAAGTTAGGCCGGTAAATTGCCTCCTGGACAACTTGCTGTAGTGTGTGTGTGCGTTTGTGTGTGTGTGCGTGTGTATGTGCGTGTGTCTGTGTGTGTCTGTGTTTTGTTTTGGTGAAAAAGAGGGTGAGATCGTCCGTGTGTGTGTTATTCATATGTATCTATTGCTTAATTATCTGTTTGGAGCGATATTCACTTCGCATGGAACAGATTTTCCGAACAATGGGAGTTTTATTTTCGGAGCTAATGATGTTATATTCTAAGAATGCAGATAATCTTTTTCTTTCTTCTCTTTCTCTCTCTCTCTCTCTCTCTCTCTCTCTCTCTCTCCTCTCTTCTCTCTCTCTCTCTCTCTCTCTCTCTCCTCTCTCTCTTCCTCCTTCTCCTCCTCCTCCTGTTAGTCTCCTTCCCATAAAGACAGCACAGTGCGTGTGTGTATATATATTATATGTATATGATATATATATATGTGTGTGTGTGTGTTTGTGTGTGTATATATATATATATATATATATATATATATATATATATTATATATGTGTATATATATATATGTATTGTATATAAAATATATATATATAAATATATATATAGTATATATATGTATTGTATATAATATATATATGATATATATATATATATATATATATATATATATATATACATATATTTGTGTGTGTGTGGTGTGGTGTGGTGATATATATATATATATATATATATATATATATATATATATATATTTATATATTTATATATAAATATATATATATATATATATATATATATATATGTATATAATATACATACATATATACGAATATATATATACATATATATATATATATATATATATATATATGTATATATATATTCGTATATATGTATGTATGTTATATACATATATATATATATATATATATATATATATATATATATATATTGCGCTCCCCGCCTCCGCCATTCCCCCCATCACCAGCCGGGAGTTGCTTATGAAATCTCTCCCGCATCCCCGTGGCCTCGAGTGCCGTGAGAATGTCGTCATTGACACTCCAAGGTTGCTGATTTTCCTTGGAAGTATCGTTCACGCTGGAGTGCTCGAGTTGGAGTGGGAGTGGGAGAAGGTCAGGGGAGTTGGGAGGATCAGATTACAGGTAGGATTGTGGGTTAGATTACAGGTCTGAGTGTAGGTTACACGTGAGATTATTGGTAAGATTACGGTTCAGATTACAGGTTAGATTACAGGTCAGATTGTAGGTCAGATTATACGTTACACGTTAGATTATAGGTAAATTTACAGTTGTGATTACAGGTCGGATTATATGTAAAATTACAGTCCTGGTTATAGGTCAGATTATAGGTTACACGTCAAATTATAGGTAAGATTGCGGTTCAGATTACAGGTCAGATTATAGGTAAAATTACAGTTCTGATTACAGGTCAGTTTATAGGTAAGATTAGATTAGATTACAGGTTAGATTACAGGTCAGATTAAAGAGCGGGAAACGAAGGTAGGAAGTATGTTTGATGGTATGTTGAAGGGGTATAGCAAAAGTTTTGGAGTTGTTATATAAAAAGTATAGAAAGGGAGAAAAAAAATAGCGTTAAATGACGAAAAACGCTCATGATTTTGTGTTCAGTTATTTATATTTGTATTATTATAATTATCATCGTTATTATTAATTTTATTTTCAAATGTTATTGATATTTTTGTTATTATCATTATTGCCCTCATTATGTGAGTGTGTTACAGTAAGTCT
>NC_061828.1:29733221-29735721 GCF_019202785.1 Penaeus chinensis | reverse complement strand
GAGAGAGAGAGAGAGAGAGAGAGAGAGAGAGAGAGAGAGAGAGAGCGAGAGAGAGAGAGAGAGAGAGAGAGAGAGAAACAGAAGGCACATGAGAGAAATAAGAGGATGTAATGATATATGGAGGAAAATGATCATGAGCAAGAGATTTAAGATGAGAAAGAAAGGAGAAAGAAGAGGAAAATAAACGCTAAAAAGGACATACAGAGCAAAAAGGGAGAACAGAAAAGAGCAGGACGTAGTTCAGATAAAAAAGTAGAGATGAAGAGGAAAAGGAGTAAATATGAGAAAGAATTTGAAAAAAAAAAAAAAGGAAAAAGAAAAAAAAACATGAAATGTACAAACGGTTGAAAAATCTCATTCATTTAAGATCTTTCATGGAAGAATATTTCATCGTAAAACAAACATCATTATTCATGCACGTTTTGCAGACTTCCAATTCCCTATTTGGATACATGTACGCAGTCAGTGTGTACAGATAGGAGGCAAAAAATTCAGTTAATGTTAAGAAAAGTGAGCTGCCGGCTCTGTGTGAACAAGAGGTTATCTTCTTGTATTTTCCTCTCGTTTTCTCTTTCTCCCATTCTTTGTCTTTCTCTCACTCTTTCTGTCATTCATCGGGAAGGGTTAGCGTTAGGGGAAGGGGTAAGGTAAATGTAAGGGTTAGGGGAAGGGGTAGGGTAAAGGTAAGGGTTAGGGGAAGGGGTAGGGTAAAGGTAAGGGTTAGGGTTAGGGGAAGGGGTAGGGTAAAGGTAAGGGTTAGGGGAAGGGTTAGGGTTAGGGGAAGGGGTAGGGTAAAGGTAAGGGTTAGGGGAAGGGTTAGGGTTAGGGGAAGGGTAAGGGGTAGGATAAGGGGAAGGTTGGTTTAGGGTTGAGTTGGGTTAGGGTGAGGGTTGGGTTAGGTAAGATAAGTTCGCTCAAGTTAAGGAAATGAAATAAGGCAATGGACGTCCAGTGGCGTTCTCAGACCAATTTCCCGAAAGTTAGATTATTTGATGCTTTGTTACTATCTATGCTTAAAACTAACAAAATATCTAATAAACGCAAGTTCGGGCCGTTGGTCTACGAACAATATTTAGAAGTAATTTATCTCTCTCTCTCTCTCTCTCTCTCTCTCTCTCTTTCTCTCTCTCTCTCTTTCTCTTCCCATCTTCTCGTTTTTCGTTGTGGAACTGTCAGATGTGTTGCTTGTGGTGATGTCTATTGGCAGTCGGTCGGAATTCAGGAGGAAAAGAACATCTGCCTTGAACCCCCTTCCTCAGGATCGAACCGAAGGCCAATCGAATCGATTTTGTGACCACTCCTGATTTCTTGGTCATCAAGTCGCTCGGGCGTTTCAGCAACATTGTTATCGACTTCGCTGACATGCTGTGTGTGGCGGTCAGATGCGTGGAGTTGAGTGTCAGCAGATTTGCTTGTGGCTTGAATCTGACTTGAGATTGCTTTGCGGGTGTTAATCTATTTTTTTGTTTCTTTATTCATATCATACCGAAGGAGAAATGGCATAAAAGAAGGGAGAAGATGTGGTAAAATGAGAAGAAGGAGATGGTGATAAGAGAAGAAAGAGAGAGCAAATGAAAAGAAGAAGGAAAGGAGAAAAAGAAGACGAGAAAAAAAAAAGAGAGAGGAAAGAGAAGAGAAAGGAGAAGGCCAAGAAGAAAAGAGAGAGAGGTCACAAAAAACAGACGTCATCTTAGTGTCCGATAATCCGACCCAACATAAAACTCGGCAAGTGTCAGGGAGGCGTGTCGGGCCGTCACAACAGACAGCTTTGTTGTCGAGAAACGCCCACGACTCGCCGGGAAGGAAGTGATCAGGCGGACGAGGGGCTGATTGCGGTCACCTGCCAGAAAGGGGCGCTGACTTCTGCGTTCTGCGGGCTGTCGGTTGAGTGCCTCTCTTGTCTCTCCGGCTGTTGGCAAGCACGGCCGGGGGCGCATGGCGCTCTCTCTCTCTCTCTCTCTCTCTCTCTCTCTCTCTCTCTCTCTCTCTCTCTCTCTCTCTTGCTCTCTTGCTCTCTCTGCTGTTGTTTTTTCTCTTTCTTTCTATTTCTCTTTATGTTATTCTGTTGCTGTTGTTCTCTCTTTGTCTCTTTCTATTTCGCTTTCCGTTTTTATCTCTCTCTGTTTTTTTTGTTTTTTTCGTTCTATTTCTGTTGTTTTTTTCTCTCTCTTTCCTTTTCTCTCTCTCTCTCTCTCTCTCTCTCTCTCTCTCTCTCTCTCTCTCTCTCTATCTCTCTCTCTCTCTTTCTCTCTTGCTCTCTTTCTCTCTTTTTCTCTTTTTCTCTTTTTCTCTTTCTCTCTTTCTCTCTTACACACACACGAATATACCCCTGTGTCTATGTATCTCTTCTTCATGTATCTTGCCTGGAAAGCCGAGATAGATCATTCCTTTTACGTGCCGATGTTTATGAAGTGAACATGATTACACCAAAAATAAAAAGGTGAAATAGTCTTAATTCAAAACACTATAAAGATGAAATAAAAATTCATACAAATATTTA
>NC_061828.1:29703287-29718287 GCF_019202785.1 Penaeus chinensis | reverse complement strand
CCTCCTTCCTTCCGGCTTAGCCTTTCCCTTATTTATGTATTTCGGCTGTTAATTCATCTGGAGTTTTATCTCTCTTTTCTTTTCCTTTGTAAGATTTCTCTTTAATCTCTCTTATCTCTAACTCCTTTACCGTCAGTCCTGTATTTCTACTTACTTCCTGTAATTCCTTATCCGTTCCCTTTGTTTCTTTTCTCATATCTTCAATTTCAATGTTTTCTTATTATATATTTATTTATTTATTTATTTTTACACTCCATGCCTCTTTCTTGTTCCGTGTTTCCTTCTATTCTCCTTCCATCTCTATCCTCCTTTATCATTACCATCCCTTGCAAACACCCGTTCCCACTGTCCCCTTCGCCCCGCCTCCTTACACTAACTCTCCCTGCGTTCACCGACTCTCCTTTTTTGCGTTCACTGACTCCCCTACAACGCTCAATTCCCTACATTGCTGCTTGCTCTACCCTAATTTCTTGCCCTTAGTGCCCCTCAGAACGTAGTACTTTTCTATTGTCATAAAGTACTTTCTTATATTAATGATCCCTGTGCGCGCTAATTGGTCTTGCTTTCTGAAAAAAAGCTTCTAGAGTAGACTGCCTTTGATCCTTACTTCTGAACATTCCGCTTAGGACTTACTTGGGCCAGTGTTGAGTCTTAGTACTGATTTAGCTCAAAGGTTGAGTCTTTACGAATTGCTTGGCCCAATTTGTGTGTCTTCGTACTTGGACCAATGTTGAGTCTTTGGCATCATCATCATCATCATCATCATCATCATCATCATCATCATCATCATCATCATCATCATCATCATCATCATCATCATCATCATTATCATCATCATTATCATCATTATCGTTACCATTATCATCGTCATAATTTTTATTGTAATTGTTGTGATTTGCTTGCTGTGTTTTTTTCTTGTGTTTGGCCACCCTTAGAATCAGTTTCCATAAACAAGCCTTTTCCAGAATCCGACCATGATGCTGTCGGTTGAATAGATGCAATGCAACAGTCAAACTAATGCCATTTTCACGCGGAAAATAATGAACGCCTTTCCCAGGTATAATTAAAACCAGAAGAGAGGAATTATAGACACCCATTCACCCCCCCCCCCTCGCCCTATCCCTCTCCTCCCCTCCCCCTCCCCATCACTCTGCTCCCCTCCCCTCCCCCCTCTGTTTTGCAAAGCTAAAATCCGAATACATTGAAGCGGTAATATATTTGCGAAACGTATGTAAGCAGAGGTTTGCAAATACGTGTGTTCGAGATTGACTAATACGTATTTTAAAAGCTAAACTGAACAATGCATATTGAAGGTAGAATCAATCTTAGCATTTCACCGTCTGTGCAACGCCATTATAGTACCGTCGCCTGTGGCTGTAAATGGATTCAGTGAGAACGTCGTAGAATTCACTTGCAAATTGTATTTCCTCTTAAAGTAAAGAATACAACGATTCCTAATTACTTGACATAATCGTAATGCCTTTTTGTTGCATACATGCTGAGAACGGGGGTGAAGGAATATACAAAAAGTCTATTATACAAATGCCGGATTTTACACCTCCATCTATAACCGGCATGAACATAAACAGTAGCAAAGACGTAACAGTGTTATTAATCCTGTTTTGCTTCCAGTGCCCCCAAATCGGAACTGCATGGTGCTCCTATAACAGTGGCCGGTAGACTGTATGGCGCAGGACCCATCACGGAGCTACGTAAACAGATATTATTCGAGCAGTTCGCACGTGCTTCCATCTGGCTCTGCGCCGCGGGGATAATGGAGCTGCAGTCCCCACGCCTGCAGCAGTAGCGTTCGAATTCACAAAGCATTAACTCAGGGAGGCAGCTTGCAGGGAGAGAAGGTTATCGAGTAAAGCTTATCGGGAGCAGACCCTTCGAGGATCGCCCTTATGTGTTGTTATATTAAGGTCTGCTTTTGCATTTTTTTTTTCGCTCGCGAAATTTATTGAACATACGTCATTTCTAGTTTATTAAATAAAATTGAGGAACAAACAAAAGTTGAAAGGTATGAACAGCTTCGTTCCTACAATGTTTTTCCCCGTCCATATCATCTCGGATATTTCCATCAAGGGAAGGGCAAATGGAGATGTATTTCTTTGTAGCGAGGCTTATTTGCTTTTCATTTCGTATGCAAACCATGAGTCAACTTTTTTACATTTCTTCTTTTTAGGAAATGCATGCAACAGGAGTTCTCTGTGACATTTGTAAAAGAACATTATTGCAGTTATTAAGGCACACAGTTATGGAATTGTTAAAGGACACACACACACACACACACACACACACACACACACACACACACACACACACACACACACACACACACACACACACACACACTAAAAATTCATCACGGCAATGAATTCAAAGGACATTTTTTCATACATCTGTTCCGTGTCTTCCTCCGCTGCGTTTGCTTATACCAAATAGCGAGGCATCCTGAATTCCCTGCAGTTGGAAGAGAACCTACCAAGCAAATACAGAAAGAAACGATTTATATGTGTTTACTTTGCTGTTACTGCCACGGAGATCGCCATTGTAAATCGAACGTTTCGACGAAAGAAAGATTACGGCTTCTGGGACACTTAACGGCTGTTGATCTTCTTCATAAGTAAAGACAGGTTGGTCTTTGTGGTGTGTTTGCGCTGTATTGAAAATCGACGGTATTGCAGCCATTTGGTATCAGTAGATCACCGAACAGGGTTCCTCATACGGGGGGGGGGGGGGCGGCTGCGACACAGAGATCTAATAATCAGAAGGATAAGAGAACAACAAAAGAGAGAGAGAAAGAGAGAAATAATGAGAGATAGAAAGACAAAGAGAAATAAAAAACGATAGCAAGTGAAACAGAGAGAGAGAGAGGATGAAAGAGAAGGAGGAGGGAGGCGAGAGAGGAAGGGAGGGATTAAATAAAAAAAAGGGAGAGAGATTCAAAAGAAACTTAAGCATGATAACTCCATCCCACAACACACAGCCACGCGCGAAGTGAATGAAAGACCTTACACTCAGGATCAGATTTCGACGTCAACAGGATATATTGCACAGTCCCTCTGCACTGACTGGTTGGCAGTTGATGCGCGATATTGCAACGTTATGTCCGATTGCTAATTTTCGTTGTCCTGCCGTGTTCTCTGTCCGGCGAGAGTTCCATGTTTAATCCAGGGACTTTCGCTTCTATGGAGTGAAGTGATGATCCAGGCCCGCGCTATCGGAGATTTTATGTATTTTGGATAAGTTGTCGTTACGGGGGGAAGGATTGTGAGTGTGTGTGTGTGTGTGTGTGTGTGTGTGTGTGTGTGTGTGCGTGCGTGCTTGCGTGCGTGTGTATGTGTGTGTTTGCGTGTGTGTGTGTGCGTGTGTGCGTTCGTGCGTGTGTGTGTGTGTGTGTGTGTGTGTGTGTGTGTGTGTGTGTGTGTGTGTGTGTGTGTGTGTGTGTGTGTGTGTCTGTGTGTGTGTGTGATAGCACCGTTTTTTTCTTCAATCGAATTTTCGGAATTTTATGAAAAGGAGCTACAAGAGGACTACTTTGATTAGTTCTATATATATCAAACACTACATATCACCTACTCCACACTCAAGGGCAGATAATCAACAGGCAGACTGATTACACCTGGTGCAATTGAGAAGCCGAATGCCCCTCTGACCCGCTCACGACTCCAGGGAAAGGCGTGTTTATCATACATCCAATGGTCAGCTTTATTGCTTTTCTTTGTCTTCTTCATTATCTTTTTCTTCTTCTTCTTTTTGCCTTTATAATGATATATTATGATTAGTTCTACGCTTGTTGTTGTTGTTGTTATTGTTGTTGTTATTATTATCATTATTGCCTTTATTATCATCATCATCATCATCATCATCATCATCATCATCATCATCATCATCATCATCATCATCATCATCATCATCATCATCATCATCATCATCATTATTATCATTATTATCATTATCATTATTATTATAATCATTAGCATTACTATTACTCCGTTACTACTGTTGCTGCTGCTGGTGCTACTGCTATTACTACTACTGCTGCTAACAATACTGATAATAATAAAACTACTACTACTACTATTAATATTGCTATTACTACTATTACTACTACAACTTTATATAATATAACTACTACTACTTCTACTATTACTATCCTACTACTGCAAATACTACTTCTTCTGTTGCTATTATTACTATCTTCGCTACCATTGTCTATTTACTGTTATCAGCCAGCTCCGTAGATAGACAGTCTATCTCCCAACGGAACACAGTAAGCTCGTTACCCATTGAGCGTATTACATAATTGCTATCACGCTGTCTCTCTTTATTCCTCTCATTTATCATCATCTGTTGCCCTCCCACTCTCCTTCCTTTTCTCCTCTTCCCTGTTTTTTTTTTTGTTTTTTTTTTGTTTATTCTGTAATGTGTGCTTCATTTAGAGAAAGAGGGACTGGAGTGAGATTTCTGTTTTTTTGTCGAAGTGAAATTGTGGAAGAATGGAATGTGTGTGTGTGTGTGTGTGTGTGTGTGTGTGTGTGTGTGTTTGTGCATTTTCCCTTATGTATTTGTTTGTGTGTGCGTGCGTGTATGTTTTTTTTTTCTGTGTAAGAGAGTGCGTGGGTGTGTCTAGATCCACGCCTGTCTCGGCCTACGCAGGGCCCTGACCGCATCGTGCGTGCCAGGTGCCAGAAAACGCCAATCTGCTGATGGTCCCGCGCGCGGTGGCATCAGATGATCCCCGGGCGCCTAAGCCGCAGGTTCCTTAAGGAGGTCGCGCGTCCCTCTAGATGGCGCGGGAGAGATCCTTGGCCCGCCATATTCTCATCAGCGTAATGAGCGTGTGATCTTCTTGATTCAGGGAGATGAAGGAGAGGACCCCCCCCCCCTTCTCCCTCTAGCCCTGTCTTCTTTTCCCCTTAACGTTTCTTTTCTCTTAACACTCTCCTTCGTCTCCTCTTCTCCTCTCCTCTAACCCCCTTTTTCTCCTCATCGACATCGTCATCGTCATCGTCATCATCATCATCATCATCATCATCATCATCATCATCATCATCACCATCATCAACATTATCTTCCGCCTCCACTTCCTCACGTTTCTCTTCCCTTACCTCCTCCTCCTCCTCCTCCTCCTCCTCCTCCTCCTCCTCCTCCTCCTCCTCCTCCTCCTCCTCCTCCTCCTCCTCCTCCTCTTCCTCCTCCTCCTCCTCCTCCTTCTCCTTTTCCCCCTCCTCTTCTTCCTCCTCATCATCATCATCATCTTCCCCTCCCCTTTCCCCATTGCTCCCCCCTCCCCCCCTCCTCCCCCGGGATTTGTGCGAGGGCGGAGGAGCGCCGTGGAAGGGGTCGTGCGGTGGTCGTGGCAGCGAATGGTCGGATTTAGTGGCCTTTAGGATTTTACTCTTTAGGCGGGCGGTCGCAATCTGGAGGTGGTCGTCTTAGAAGAAGTCGTCCATTAGGTGGTCTTCCAGGAGAGGGTCGTCGTGGTCGTCCTGCGGATTTTTGCTCCCGGTGCTCTCTTGACTGTGGCCCGGCTGCCCCCCCCCCCCCCCCCACACACACACACTCCGCCGATGATGGCTGGGGAACGAGAAGATGAAGAGATGGATGGAAGGATGAAGGCCACAAGTCCTCCGTCGCCAGTCACGTGACTTTGGGGGGGGGGGGGGGTTGTCATGAGACCGTCGCTTGACACGATGTAAGGAAAAACAGGCATTATGGCTGCATTGTTTCTCTCTTTAGCATTCTGGGCAGGAATGAGGGAAGAAGATAATGAGTAAGCTATGAGAGAGCGAGAGAGAGAGACAGAATGTATAATGTACAGTGTATAATGTATAATGTATGAATATATAATAAATAGGTAAACAGAATATACAGTGATAAGCAGGGAAACAGAATATACAGTGATTAATAGTTAAACAGAATATACATAGATGAATAGTAAATAAAATATACATAACTAATGAGGCAGGGAGATATGGGATAATTAAATATTAGAGTGATGTTAGGAGGAAAGGAAATGAGGGAGGGGTAAGGTAAAGGTGTTCCTGCTGCCGTATCTCCGTCCTTCCCCTTCCTCTTCCTCCTTCCTCTCCCTCCTCCTCCACGCCAGAGTACTCTTACGATTCCGAACATTGGAGCATAGGACTAAGGCTCATTCCTAGCCGGAGGGCAGCGCTCCGAACAAGGCGGAGTAAAGGGAACCTTCTGAAAGCCACCTCGAACTGCAGCATCGCCGCCGTGTCCCTGTCTCCTACGCCACCGCCGTATCCTTTTCTCCTACGCCACCGCCGTGTCCCTTTCTCCTACGTCACCGCCGTGTCCCTTTCTCCTAAGCCACGGCCTTGTCCCTTTCTCCTACGCCACGGCCGTGTCCCTTTCTCCTAATCCACGGCTGTGTCCCTTTCTCCTACGCCACGGCCGTGTCCCTTTCTCCTAAGCCACGGCTGTGTCCCTTTCTCCTGCCCCACCGCCTGTCCTTGTCTCCCGCGCCGCCGCAGGAAAAAGGCCACCGCCAGGCATCCTATTCCGTAGGATAATCGTAATAAGGTCTAAATGCACCCTACTGACTCCGTTTAAAAAACTTTTTCTTCTTCTTTGGTTTTGGTGTTCAGGTAGTACAGATGCGTGCTCTGTCTAGATTATGTAAATGTATTATATATTCAATATATATGTGTGTATGTATGTATTAATATATATACATATGTATATATATGTATGTAAATATACATATGTATATATATACATATGTGTGTATATATATATGTATATATATTTATGTATATGTATATCTAATCTATATATCCGCCTGTCTATCTATCTATCTTTATGTGTAATATCTATATCTATATCTAATTTATCTATCTGCCTATCTATCTATCTATATATATATCTATTTCTCCATCTATATGTGTATGCATATGTATGCACACACACACACACACACACACACACATACACACACACACACACACACACACATACACACACACACACACACACACACACACACACACACACACACACACACACACACACACACACACACACACAGGGCGATGGTCATCATCTCCAGGGAGCCATTTCTAGCCGACTTCAGCCTCGGTAGAAGAGGTAACACCAGTTGATGAGCGTATTAGGGCATTGCGACTTTGGGGGCCTGTTAGGGGGACCCGTTCAGTCGACACACGCTCGCGGTGAGGACGTCGAAGTCACAGAGAACTTTACATACCTTGGTAGTGTAGTCCATGTCTCTAGGATGTCTAGCAGAAGGACCCATGAACCCGATCAACATGAGCATTTTGGAGATGTTGATACCTATGCAGAAGGACCAAGCTACGTGTTTTCAAGACCATGATACTGGCAGTTTTGCTCTATGGAAGTGAAACCTGCCTTGGAGTCTCGTCTTGGTGCCTTTTGTGACGAGTCCCTATGCCGGATCGTGGGGTACAGTTGGCAGGACCATGTGTCCAAATGACCGCTACACCGTGAGACTTGCATGGAACCTCCTGTCCTGTCGCGAGGAGTTAGATATTGGCTGAGGGCCTGCCTGGAGACTCGCCATGAGGCTGGAAGCGAAGGGTGGATGCGGCCATGCGGCCCCGTCGGCGTTACCCCCACCCCCCCCCCCCCACCCCTCCCTGACCTGGGCCTCGAACCTAGGTCAGCCCGGGTATGAAACCGGAGGGCCAGTACTAAACCAGCCATACCACATGACCCACAAAAGGAGTATGCAACTACGATCTAACTAACTCAATCGACATTACCTATCTACTCATACATGAGTAATGATAGCGGGGTTTTACACACACTCCCCGTGGGCACTCGGTGGAAATTGATTTAGAAATTCGAAACCAAAGTCAAATATACTGAGGTGTGTATATATATATATATATATATATATATATATATATATATATATATATGAAAGAGGGAATAATGCAATACCGCATTGATATAGATATATAACAACCTTCCCTGACCGGGCCTCGAACCTAGATCACTCGGGGTATGAAACATAGCACACGACCCACAAAAGAAATGTGCAACTAGGATCTAACTAGCTCCATAGACATTACCTATATATATATATATATATATATATATATATATATATATATATATATATATATATTCGTGTATTTATATATATATATTAATTTGCTTGTGTGTATGCTTTTGCATGATTATTCAGCAATAATGTATACATCAGCCAACAAATACAAGTTTCTCTCATTTCACCTTCTTCCTTCTTTCTCTCACTTCCCCGTCCCAACTTGCTTCGATTTGCATACGGCGACCTTTCCTCGGAACTCGATTTGTGCCAAAAGCGTGATGAGGACAATGGCACTCCGTCCTCCGAGCCGCCGCCGCGAACAAAGACAGAGTACACGAGCGTCTGAATCAGGTGCTTGTGAGTCACCGCTTCCAAGGCTGTTTACTGCTGTGTCTTCCTCACCCTCTTCCCATCCTGTGTCTTCCCCAATTTCTTCCATTTCCTGGTTTTCTTCCCGATCTCTGACTTTCCGTGTCTTCCCCAGTCTCTTCCTCTTCTGCGTCTTCCCCAACCTCTTCCCCTCTTGCCTCATTCCCAGCTCCTTCCCCTTCTGCCTCTTCCCTATCTTCTTCCCCTTCTGCCTCTTCCCTATCTTCTTCCCCTTCTGCCTCTCCCCTATCTTCTTCCCCTTCTGCCTCTTCCCTATCTTCTTCCCCTTCTGCCTCTTCCCTATCTTCTTCCCCTTCTGCCTCTTCCCTATCTTCTTCCCCTTCTGCCTCTTCCCTATCTTCTTCCCCTTCTGCCTCTTCCCTATCTTCTTCCCCTTCTGCCTCTTCCCTATCTTCTTCCCCTTCTGCCTCTTCCCTATCTTCTTCCCCTTCTGCCTCTCCCCTATCTTCTTCCCCTTCTGCCTCTTCCCTATCTTCTTCCCCTTCTGCCTCTTCCCTATCTTCTTCCCCTTCTGCCTCTCCCCTATCTTCTTCCCCTTCTGCCTCTTCCCTATCTTCTTCCCCTTCTGCCTCTTCCCTATCTTCTTCCCCTTCTGCCTCTTCCCTATCTTCTTCCCCTTCTGCCTCTTCCCTATCTTCTTCCCCTTCTGCCTCTTCCCTATCTTCTTCCCCTTCTGCCTCTCCCCTATCTTCTTCCCCTTCTGCCTCTTCCCTATCTTCTTCCCCTTCTGCCTCTTCCCTATCTTCTTCCCCTTCTGCCTCTTCCCTATCTTCTTCCCCTTCTGCCTCTTCCCTATCTTCTTCCCCTTCTGCCTCTTCCCTATCTTCTTCCCCTTCTGCCTCTCCCTATCTTCTTCCCCTTCTGCCTCTTCCCTATCTTCTTCCCCTTCTGCCTCTTCCCTATCTTCTTCCCCTTCTGCCTCTTCCCTATCTTCTTCCCCTTCTGCCTCTTCCCTATCTTCTTCCCCTTCTGCCTCTTCCCTATCTTCTTCCCCTTCTGCCTTTTCCCTATCTTCTTCCCCTTCTGCCTCTTCCCTATCTTCTTCCCCTTCTGCCTCTTCCCTATCTTCTTCCCCTTCTGCCTCTTGCCCAACCCCCTCCCCCTTTTCCTCTGCCCAACCTCTTCCTCTTCTGCCTCTTCTCTATCCTCTTCCCCTTCTGACTTTAGCCCAACCCCTTCCCCTTTTCCTCTTCCCCAACCTCCTCCCCCTCTGCCTCTTCCCTGTCCTCTTCCCCTTCCGTCTCTTCCCCAGCCTCTTCCCTTCCGGCGCGCGTGCATATTAACCGTCGTAACACAGCACCCCAATCCCCTTCTACCGCTGACGTTATCATAGGAGTGGGTGTCAGACACGTGTTCTCGCTTGCTTGGCATTTGCATATAATAATCTCTCCCTATCCTTTCTTCCCTCATTCTCCTTCTCTCTCCTCCTCCTCCTTCCTCCCTCTCCTCTTCATTCTCCTCCTTCTCCTCTATCTACTCCTCCCCTTTCCCTCCCTCTTTCTCCTTCTCCTTCCCTGCTTCCCTACCTCTTTCTCCTTCTCCTCCTCCTTCCGTCCTTCCCTCCCTCTTTCTCCTCCTCCTCCTCCTTCCCTCCTTCCCTTCCTCTTTCTCTTCTTCCTCCTCCTTCCCTCCTTCACTCCCTCTTTCCCCTCCTCCTCTGCCTCCTCCTCCCCTTCAGCATCCTTTTCCGCCTCCCCTTCTCCATCCCCATCCCGCTCGCCTTACCGCCTCCTCCCCCCCCCCCTTACCCCCCCCCCCCCCCCCCACCGCCGGCCTCCAAACATGAGTACGAGAGGAAAGTGTTGCCTCTCCTGACCTACTCTATGCCTGAGCGCTCTTTCTCTTTCTATTTCCTTCTCTTCTTGCCCTTCCTTCTCCATTTCTTCCTCCTCCTCCTCTGCTTCCTCCTACTCCTCTTTCATTTCCTCCTCCTCATGCACCTCCTCCTCTTTCCTCTCCTTTCCCTCCTTCTCCTCTTCCTCATCCATTTCGTTCTTCTCCTTTTCCCTCTCCTCCTCCCTCTCCCTCTCCTTCTCCTCTTCCCCCTCCTCCTCCTCCTCCTATTCCTCTATTTCCTCCTCCCTCTCCTCCTCCTCCTCCTCCTCCTCCTCCTCCTCCTCCTCCTCCTCCTCCTCCTCCTCCCCCTCTATTTCCTCCTCCCTCTCCTCCTCCTCCTCCTCCCCCTTCTCCTCCTCCTCCTCCTCCTCCTCCTCCTCCTCCTCCCCCTCTATTTCCTCCTCCTCCTCCCCCCCCTCCCCCTCTATTTCCTCCTCCTCCTCCTCCCCTCTATTCCCTCCTCCCTCTCCTTCTCCTCTCCCTCCCCCTCTATTTCCTCCTCCCCCCCCCTCTATTTCCTCCTCCCCCCCTCTATTTCCTCCTCCCCCCCCCTCTATTTCCTCCTCCCCCCCCCCTCTATTTCCTCCTCCTCCTCCCCCTCTATTTCCTCCTCCTCCCCCCTCTATTTCCTCCTCCTCCTCCCCCTCTATTTCCTCCTCCTCCCCCCTCTATTTCCTCCTCCTCCTCCCCCTCTATTTCCTCCTCCGCCTGCCCCACCCCGTACCCTGCTTGAGTCTGCTTTTCCTCGTGCTGCTCGACTACTTTCGCCCGGGCCTCCGATCTCCGCTGGCCTCTCGCAGCGAACGCGAGATGAGGCAGATCCCGAGGGAGAGTTTTGAGCGGAGTGGAATTCAGGAATATCTCGGCCCAATTTGTCTTAGCGCTGTTGGTTTCGGGGGAAGTGTTTGTGCGTGCGTGTGTGTGTGTGGGGTAGAGGTGGTTGTGGGAGTGTGGGGGAGAGAGGTGTTTGCGTGTGTGACGGAGGGGGGGGGGGTGTAGATTCTTGTCCTCCACCCTCGTGTTATTTGATGCTATCATTATTATCATCGCTGTCTCCATCACCAACATTACCATCATCATAACCATCACCATTCATCATCATCACCATCATCATCATCATCATCATCATCATCATCATCATCATCATCATCATCATCATCATCATCATCATCATCATCACCATCATCATCATCATTATAATCATCACCATCACCATTACCATCATCATCATCACCATCGTCCGCATCATCATCACCTACTACTGTTATTGTGTTTGCTACGTTATCTATTTATAATTCCTCATCACCATCACTATTGTTTACGTTATGCCTTAACTTCTTCCTCATGATTCCCTCTTTCATCGTGTTCTCTATATTTACGACTTTAATTAACGGAAATATGAAAGGCGAAATTCAAGAGGACACCATAGAGAGAGGAGACCGGAAGCGAACACGAGCGAAAGGGAGAGAAGATAAATGTCCAGGTGAGAGGGAAAGGTGAAAAAAGGGACGAAGAATGGTTCATAAAAAAAAATAACAATAACAAAATATAAATAAAAAACATATAAAGAATATCAGAGTGTGAGGATGAGAGAGAGCGAATGGGAGAGTGAGAGAGAGGTAGAGAGAGTGAGAGTAAGAAGGAGTGAGTGAGTGAGATAGAGAGAGAGAGAGAGAGAGAGAGAGAGAGAGAGAGAGAGAGAGAGAGAGAGAGAGAGAGAGAGAGAGAGAGAGAGAGATTGAAATATAAAAAGAGAGAGACAGAGAGGTAGGAAGAGTGAGTGAGTGAGAGAGACATATAGGGAGAGACAGACATATATAGAGAAAAAAAAGAAACAGAGACAGAGAGAGACCAAGAAGTAGAGAGTGAGGACGGAAGAACACAAACAGACGCAGACAGGAAACATCTGCGATACCATCTCGACAGAGGATTGCCCGAGGGGAGAAGGAAAGAGGGAGCGGAGGAGAGTTGAGTTACAGAGGGCAAAAGAGGGGAGATTTAAAACGAGGGGAAATATATGCTTGGCTAACACGAGCGAAGTTCACGGGGCTTTGAGTTTGCCCGCGGGAGGGGGGGGGGGGATTGGGGAGGGGTGTTTGCGGGTTAAAAAAGGACAGATTCACTGCTGAAGGGTGTGTAAATAACGCAGTGTAAGAGCAGGTATAGAAGGGCGTTTGGAAATGCACCACGGGGGGGGAGCCTGTGGATAAAACTATTGATGTGATGCCATTACCGACACTACTGGCAATGCTACTGCCTCTACTACTACTGTTGTTGTTGTTTTTATTGTTGTTGTTATTTTGTTGTTGTTACTTTGTTGTTGATGTTGTTGCTGCTGCTGCTGCTGTTGATACTACTACAACAACAACAACAGTTACTGATACTGCTGCCACCACTGATGACATAGAGCCGAAAGTTCAAAGACTCGGACGAAGAAGGCTTTCCAGAATCTTCGAGCACGAAGATCAGCTGTTACCTCACCTGATGTGTAAGCTGTTTGATATGTTAGTTCTTCGCCTTCAAGTGATGACAGAATTGGCTCTGCTGTTACGCCAGGGCGGATTTCTTAGAGCATTTTAAGTTACACCGTTCGTTATGGCAAATGCAGATAAGGACTTCCCTTTCTGCACTGCATTTCGTGACTAACATCAAAGGAATATGGACATGAGCCCTAACTCGTTAGCTCTTCCATTGACGAACCATACAGAAAATCTTATCAGTGAATTCCCGTTTGTTAACACTGAAGTTTTGACTGGGTGGGTTAGTGACCAGCTTGCAACCTCTTCTGTCTATTGTAGGCTGTGAAATAGATAAGGCAGAATCGTCTTTATATGTTCCTTTTGTCTAATTCAGCAATATTTTCATAGTGTTGAGATGATAACCCCGCTGTTCAGTCAAGTCAAGCTCACACGTTGCATTTTATAGGACGATGTGAATCACCAGAATCGATACTAGTGTTACAGGGTTTTGATATTCTGCCTGTGCTAGATTCATCGAATTTATGATGACCATCTGGCCTCGGCGTGGTGTAGTTCCCTATGCCTCTCATTGGTGATACATTGCCGATATTTCGAGTCCTAATGGAATATAGTTCTTATGGCGTCCTCAGGCGGTTAAGATAATTGTGCAGTTTCAGGGACGGTTCTCATCAGGAAGATCTGTCAATATTTGTGTTACAACTGCTTTGACTTCAATAACTTCATTGGCTGTCAGTTTTTTTTAACTCTATCACTCGGCCTCTATTCTGAGTTTAACGTACTCAAGTTGGAATTCTGGAGAGCCAGTGACTGATTCCACATATTGCTGATCACTTGAGTATGTGGAGAGCGAGAGCGAGATAGATAGACAGACAGGAAGATAGAGAGAGGGAGAGAACGAGAGAGAGAGAGAGAATTGGAGTAAGAGAGAGAGAGAGAGAGAGCCTATAACCCTTAACTAGACGGTGCAACGAAAAATGAGTAAAACAAAAACAAACAAAGGACAGGAATAGTCACTGCTTAGAAATTGCTACAAATGGCAAGGAAAGAATTTAGAAATTGAGAAACGAAGAGAAAGAAACAAAGGGAGGACGGAAACAAAGGAAGACCGAGCGAAAGGGAGAGACGAGCAAGCAAATTTAAGAGTGAAAAGGAAGGCAAAAATTTAGAAAAAAAACACGAAGAGAGAAACGGCAAGGTGGATGCAACAAAGTTTAGAATAAGCAGCACAAACGTACATCTACACGCACTCGCACGCACGTACATATGCACGCCCACCACCCTTCCCCTCAGTACACATTAACAGAAACTTCATGCCTCTATCTGCATATATACTTGCACAAATAAAAGTAAAACAATTAAGTAATTAGTCTACTAAGTTCGGGGAAACTATTTCCATCATTATAATAAACTTCGACAGAGAATATTTATTTACATGTATTTCTTTCCAAGGCAATGGTTACAGTATTCATCAGCTGATTGCACTAACCTCGCTTTTCAAACTAGTCCCCGATTTCCTTGTAATATCTTGACCCCCTTTCTAAGTTTTTTTCTTCTGTAGAGACGAAACTTTGATTTTTTTGGCGGTGGGGGGGGGGGGGGAGGGTCGAACCGTCGTTTTCTTATGTAAGTTTAGCAAGGCGAGCTTCATGTGTCTCTTTAGAAGTTTACAAAAGTATACGAAGAAGAAAGGTACTGTACATTCGATGGCTGCTGGTTTTCTTGACTATGCTGGTCATTGTAGAATCGATGGTGCCCCTTGTGCTTTGATAAAAAGAGATAAAGGGAGAGGAGTAAAAGGAAGAAGGAGAGGAAGAGGGAAAGAGAGGTGGAGAAGGAAAAGGAGAGAGAGATATAGGGGAAGAGGGAGAGAGAGAGGTAGATGTAGAAGGAAATGTAAAGGTAGAGGTAGAGAAGGAGGAAGAAGGAGGATAAGAAAAAGGAGAGGGAGGGAAAGTAGAAGGAAGAAAAGGAGGGAGAAAATGAGAAAAGAGTGAAAGAGGGAGAGACAGTAAATTCCAGGAGAAGGCTATGTAAATTTCCCAAACGACATCTCCTCAAAAGTTCTAAAGAGCTGGGGATATCGAAGGGCAATATTTTCGCAGTACCACCATGTGTTATGGATTGCCAAAGTGCCGAGTCATACTTCTAACATTTCCTCCTCGGTTTTGTTGCTGTAAAATCCTATTTGAAAACAATGCGTTGTTTCGTCGAATAACAGTAGCGTGAAACCGC
>NC_061828.1:29676545-29680687 GCF_019202785.1 Penaeus chinensis | reverse complement strand
TCTCGCCCTCCTCCCCTCTCTCTCTCCCCTCTCTCTCTCTCTTCTCCACGTTTCTCTCATCACTCATCTCTCTCTCTCTCTCACCTCTCTCTCTCTCTCTCTCCCCTCTCTCTCATCACCTCTCCTCTCATCTCTCTCTCTCTCTCTCTCCTCTCCTCTCTCTCTCTTCTCTATCCCTCTCCTCTCCCTCTCCTTCCCACCTTCCCATCCTGCCCTCCCCCCCTCCCTCCCTCCCTCCCACCTCCCCCTACCCCTCTTTCTCTCTCTTCCCTCCTCCCTCTTTCTCACTCCCTCCTTCCTCCGTCCCTCCTTCTTCCTTCCTCCCTTCCGCCGTCGGGCTCGTCCAGGATTACACCCTCATTTCTATTTCAAGTTGACCAAGTTTGCTTCTTTGTCCATCGATTGGACACGCCCACTTGCTTGCGTTGCCTTGTCATCTTGGGGAAGGGAGGCTACCGATTTGAGAAGTTTTGGCTTCTCCTGCAAGTCTACTTTCTCTCTCTCTCTCTCTTTCTTTCTTTTTGTTATCTCTGTCTGTTTGTTTTCTATTCTTTATTTATTTGTCTCTCTTTTATCTTTCTCTTTCTTCCTTTTTATTATCTCTGTATAGGTTGTGTTGTTGTCTTTTATTCATTATTTATTTGTCTCTCTTTTTCCTTTCTCTTTCTTTTGCTCTCTTTTCTCTCTCTCTCTCACTCTCTCTCTCTCTCTCTCTCTCTCGATGATGATGATGATGAATAATAATAAGAAGAAGAAGAAGAAGAAGAAGAAGAAGAAGAAGAAGAAGAAGAAGAAGAAGAAGAAGAAGAAGAAGAAGAAGAAGAAGATGATGATGATGGTGATGAAGAAGAAAAATCAACAACAGACAGTAATAATAATAATAGTGATGATGATAACAAAAGCAACAATAACAAAAGGAAGAAGGGGAAAGGGAATAAGAAAAGGAAAAGAGAAAGGTGTATATCGCTGAAGAAGGAAATGAGGAAGAAGAAGAAGAAAATAAAAGAAGAAAAGGAAAAAGAGAAGATTTGTCTTTTATTGAAAAATAGAAGAAGAAATAGGAAAATAGGAAGAAGAAGAAAAAAGAAAACCAGGAGAAAGAGGAGAGGAAAAAGAAAGAAAAGAAAAGAAAAAAAAAATATGGATAACGATCTGCGGCCGAAATAGAGTTTTTTAAAACATTTATTTTCTTTTTCTCTCCTTTCTTTATCCCCTTTTCCTATCTCTCCTTTATTTCATCCCTTTCTCTCTCTCCTTTCTTTATCCCTTTTCTCTCTCTCTCCTTTATTGAATCCCCTTCTCTCTCTCCTTTATTTAACCCTTTTCTCTCTCTCTTTTATTTAATCCCTTTTCTCTCTCTCCTTTCTTTATCCCTTTTCTCTCTCTCTCCTTTATTTCATCCCTTTCTCTCTCTACTTTATTTAGTCCCTTTCTCTCTCTCCTTTCTTTATCCCCTTTCTCTCTCTCTCCTTTATTGAATCCCCTTCTCTTTCTCTCCTTTATTGAATCCCCTTCTCTTTCTCTCTCCTTTTCTTCCAAGAAACCAAAAGCAGATAAAACGGTTACAGAAAATCCGAGCGCTGTTTTATTAGCGGGAAATATCGTTTTTATTGCGGCCCAAGACTCTCTGATATCGACGGTTTAAAAAGGGGAAAAAATGAGAGAAAAACAAAATAAAAATAAAGAAATGAAGAGCGAAAAAAAAAAAAGGGAAAATGAGAGAGAAAATAAAAATAGAATTAAGTAAGGAGATGAAAAAAGAGAGAGAATAGAAAAATAGAATTAAGTTAGAAAAGGGAAGAGAGAGAGAAAATAAAACACGTCATTAGCACAGTGTACTTTTTTCTTCCTTTTTTTTTCACAAGATACAAAGCTTTTAAAACATTTCGCAACTATTGTTGCTATTTTTTCTGTTGATTTATTATCGACAAACAAATTATAATTTCGCTGTATGAACAAACCCTTTGTTTCAGTTTATTTATAAATATAAAAAAAAAAAAATGTTTTATTATTATTAAATTACTTACTTCAGGGCTTGTAATATTTCAATGTTTTTTTTTTTTTTTTCCGGAGTATAATATGTCCTGTTCAAAATTTTAATAAGTAGGAGCCAATATGTGTGGCGACTTGTAAATAAAAATGAACGTTTAACTATGAAAAAAATCACATTATCTTTCTTTGATTTTAACTGGAATTGCGTGAGAGGGGCGGGGGGCGGGGGAGGGGGAGGGAGGGCAGGGTTGGAGGTAATTAGAGAAAGTCTTTGATATACGAATTTGTCCTTTTTTTTATCAGAAAGTATTCTAAAAATGAGTAATGCTAATAATGTTTTTTTTTCTGTTTTGAATGTTTAAAAAAAAAATGTTTTAAATAAAAGCTGTGTCTGATTATGGCATATGTGTAGAGCTGAATGTTGAATAGACAAATACGCAGAGGATGAAATAAATATATAAATAAATAAATGTTTCAGTTTACAGGCATGGGTTCACACGCACACACACACGCACACGCACTCGTACTAACACACACACACACACACACACACACACACACACACACACACACACACACACACACACACACACACACACACACACTCACATCGCACTAATACAAACATACGTATTGACACAAACATACAAAGACACACACAATCACATAAAAAAAAATGTATGCAAATCCCCCCCCCCCCCCCCCCCAGTACAGGAAGACACGCCCCCTTTAGTTTTGCGCTGCATAGCAGTCTTGTTCATTGTCCCGCTATCGATGGGCCGCGAGAGCGCTACTTTCGTGTGTCCGCCAGGGGAGTGCATCTCTCTCTCTCTCTCTCTCTCTCTCTCTCTCTCTCTCTCTCTCTCTCTCTCTCTCTCTCTTTCTCTGTCTATTTATCTATCTATCTTTCTCCCTTTCTGTCTCTGTCTCCGTCTCTGTTTCTCTTTCTTTGTCTGTGTCACTTTTTTATCTGTCTCTTTCTCTTTAGCTGTCTCTTTCTCTTTAGCTGTCTCTTTCTCTCTCTCTCTCTCTTTCTCTCTATCTATCTATCTATCTATCTATCTATCTATCTATCTATCTATCTATCTATCTGTCTATCTATCTATCTATCGATCTATCTCTTTCTCTTGATTTCTTTTTCTCGCTTTCTCTCTCTATCTCCCCCCCCCCCCCCTCTCTCTCTCTCTCTCTCTCTCTCTCTCTCTCTCTCTCTCTCTCTCTCTCTCTCTCTCTCTTCTCTCTCTCTCTCTCTTCTCTCTCTCTCTCTCTCTCTCTCTCTCTCTCTCTCTCTCTCTCTCTCTCTCTCTCCCTCCCTCCCTCCCTCTCTCCTTCCCTCGGATGTCACCATCCCTCTCTCCCTCTCCCTCTCCCTCTCCCTCCCTCCCTCGGCTGCCACCACCCGGAGCGCTTCATGGCAGGTTCCTATGTTATGGACTGTTCATACTGTTACGTGCCTTTTGTGACTTATTTCAGGGGGAAGTGAGTTAGTTAGTTATTTTTATTTTATGTCATACTATCAGTCATTGGGTCCTGTTGTCACTGCGTCATTACAGATTTTTTTTTTTTTTTTTTCTATGCCGGTGAAAATCTTTTCATCTCTGATCCGAAAAAGAAGGGCATTTGTACGTCAACATGTCCGCGCGAAGAATTACCTTCCTTTCATATATCCAAAGGCGAGGCTAATACCCTATTTGCGCAAAGTCATTGGTCCGTATATTTTGCTCCCTTTGCAGACACACGCGTGCACTCTCACACACGCAAACAAACACACACACTCACTCTCATTCACACACATACACTCTCACTATCACACACTCTCACTCTTCCTCTCTTTCTCTCTCTCTCTCTCTCTCTCTCTCTCTCTCTCTCTCTCTCTCTCTCTCTCTCTCTCTCTCTCTCTCTCTCTCTCTCTCTCTCTCTCTCAAAACTCTCACAGTTTCGTAGAACTTTCGTATATACACATTAAAGAGTGCATTGTCTACTAAAAATACTTCTTCATTATGTATTTCACTTCAATATCGTTACACTCAGTGTACGTATTTACCCAACGGTATCATCACAGAGTTCGCTAGAATCTATATACCGTATATAACTCTTGATTAAATACGATATACTTATTTGCACTTGACTGTGCTTGGTATTTTTCAAGT
>NC_061828.1:29669045-29671545 GCF_019202785.1 Penaeus chinensis | reverse complement strand
ACAGATATATGTGTGTGTGTGTGTGTGATTAAATATATTTATATATATATATATATATATATATATGTGTGTGTGTGTGTGTGTGTGTGTGTGTATGTATGTATGTATGTATCTTTGTGTGTATGTATGTGTATATATATGTATTTCTGAATGTATGCATAAAATTCTCCCCCGCCGGCCTTCCCAGAGCCCCACGGAACAAACGATGCAAGTGCGCTTTGTTCGGTTCATCTCCATTTTAGACACGAAAGCTCCCTCCTCTCTCCTCAGGCGCGTCTTCGCCTTCGGTCCCCGGGGATCACAATAGGCCTATCCTGATGACGCAAAAGGTACTCTGGCCCTCCAGTCCCCCTCCCCCCCTCCCCCGTCCCCCCCCAACACACAAATCTCCTCGGAGGCCGACACACATATTGTCTTTGCCTCTGATAGCTGCAAACGACCTGCGTATCACTGTTTGCACACCTTGTTGACGCCGGAATAACATTGGTTGCAGACGTACGCTCGATGCAACTTGGGGGTTTCCTGCCTAATATAGTGTCGTGTTTGGAATAGGGCTTCCGGTTATGCTATTCGACCTATTGGCAACTCTGATTCAAGACTTGATTCAGAATTTATATAAATATCGCTTCGTTACTTGAATCACGAGTATAAGACAGGAATTGATATAATTCAACCTTTTTTTTCTTTCATCACTATTTTAGTTTTCTATGGTGTGTGTAGCCCCTCGATCTACGTTGCAATAATAGAGAAAATAATGCTTAGATTCATACTAGGTCCAGTACCTTCCTAAGAATATTTCACTTAGAATCTTTCTCTATTCTTTCCTTATTTAGTTATTCTGTATAATTTAGAAACTGATTATCCTAATCCACCAATATGCGACTCGTAATCCATTCCTTAATAGAGGTTAGAAATGTCTAAGGGATTTAACACTGCGCCTCCCTCGGTATCCCCTCCCCGTCCCCCTCCAGTCCATTTTTCCAACACTCGTCAGGGATATCTTCCATCTCTTCTGAGATTTATCCCAGTCGCACACAACCCTCGATCTATCAATAAAGCTTACACCCTGACAAGATCTTTCTGGATCTCTCTTTTTCTTTGGATCTTTCTTTCTCTCTGGCTCTCTCCTACTCTTTCTCTCTGGCTCTCTTTCTCTCTCTCTGTCTACCTCTCGTTTCTTTTTCTCTGACTGCCTTTCGCTTCTCTCTCTCTCTCTCTCTTTCTTTCTAATCTCTCTCTCTCTCTCTCTCTCTCTCTTCTCTCCTTTCTCTCTCTCTCTCTCTCTCTCTTTCCCTCTCTCCTCTCTCTCTCTCTCTCTCTCTCTCTCTCTCTCTCTCTCTCCCTCTTCTCTCTCTCTTTTCTCTCTCCCCCCTTTTCTCTTTTCCCTCCCCTCTCCCAAAATCCTTTTTTTAATTTTCCCTCTAAATTTTTTTTTCCTTTCCCTATCTTTTTTTTCTAAAATTAAAAAACTTTTTTTTTTTGCCTTTTCCCCCCGAAATCCAAAATTGGAATTTTTTATAATTAGGGTTTTTTTATTATTAAAAAAATTGGAAAAAAGAGAAAAGCGGGTACGTTTCCGGGGGGGGGTTTAAAAGGGGTTTCCCCGGAAAAGGACGGGGGAGAATTAAAGGAAGGAGGAGAGAAGAGGGGGAAGAAAAGGAATTTAAAATGAGAAAAAAGGGGAGAGAGAGAGAAAAAAAGGGGGGAGAAGAGAGGGGGGGAGGTTGAAAGGGAGAGGGAGGGGGGTAAAAGGAGAGGGGAGAGAGGAGATGAGGGGGAGAGAGGAGAAAGGAGAGAGAATAGAGAGAGAGGAACGGAAAGGGAAGAGAGAGAAAAAGAGAAAGAGAGATGAGAGAGAGAGAGAGAGAGAGAGAAAAGAAAAGAAGAGGGGAGAGAGAGAGGGGAGAGAGAGGGGGAGGGGAGAGAGAGAGAGAGAGGTTAGAGCCCGACAGATAAAGACACTCCTCACACTTAAATAGTTTTAACCAAGGGAAATTTTTTAAAACTAAAAGGCCTGTCAAACAAAAAATGTCCGCGATGTCGTAAACAATGCACAGTTTGTCAATGGTTTTCCCCCAAACCCCCGATGCTTTTTCAAAATGACGTCCCGCAACAGTTTTTTCCCAAAAAAAAGAACAGCTTTTTTTATATGAAATTTAAAGGGGGGCTTTAGAAATAAAATATCCTCTTATTCCCAAAGAATTAAAAACCATGGCATTTAAGTTTATAAGAAGGGGTTGATTGCTTTGGTTTAAAAGGGATTTTATCCCATTCGTAATTCACTGTTATTAGGGGGACATTAAACCCCAATTTTTTTCACTAGCTTTTGGGGGATATCATACTTTATTATAATTATTCGGGGTTATCATTATTCATTGGGTTAATTAATTATTGCAAACGTACACACATCGGCTTTGTTGGGGGTACCTAATTGGAAATAATGTAATTATTAATTTTTATTGCTCGATCGATATTTTTAACCATAATTTCAAACTTTACC
>NC_061828.1:29634045-29636545 GCF_019202785.1 Penaeus chinensis | reverse complement strand
TAGGAATGATTATATTGGCAAATTCATTATGATGATGAATGATAACAGAGTATGATTAAGAGTAATGATGATAAAAGTAAGTAGAAATGATCATACCGATTATTAATTGAGTAATAATAATGGACAAACGAATTCAAAATGTTAGTGAATAAATGATAGCACGGATGATGACGATAATAAAGGTAAAAATGCTGATAACAGTATTAGTAATAATCCATTCACGGTTCAGTTGTAGAAATGTCTGACCAGAAATCATGTTCAGGTTGCAGCAGATTTCTGCTTTTTTGTTCCGATGCACTTAAAGTTGCAAACTCACACAAATAAGTTGTAGGTAACAAAAGGTAAAAACACTTTACAGCCTCATTTCCACTATTCTATAAACAAAAGTCCACAGTTACGATTATATTTTCATTAGTTCGAGTTTCGTCAGAATGCAAAGGACTTTTTATAACACTATCTGGATACAGGATGAACGGTTGAGATTACTGCATTTAAATGAATGCGTCAAAATCAAGCAAAATGTAGCCATTGGCCCACAACCAATATTAGACAACGTATGGGCTGAAAATGTCTCAAAATTGAGAGTTGATCACATCAGACATTTTGAGTTCTTGGGAAAGGCTGCCTTAGAGGTTCGCACAGTGATAAATGGGCAATTTAAGTCATGAGAATGTAGAAAAAAATTAATAAAGAAAACGGAGGGGAGAAGAGGGAGATAAAGAATATGACAGAAAATACGGATGACATAAGGGAATGATGGGAGGGTAAGGAAGAAGAAAATGATATAAAGGAAGAAAGAAGAAAGAAGTTAAAAGACGAGGAAATTAAAGAAGAAAAAAAAACAAGGGAAAAGTAATGATACTCTAACGAGGAGGCAGAGAAGGATAACGAAGAAGAAGAAGAAAGAAAGACAGAAAAACAAGAAATGGTATTGACATCCCAAAGACGAGGCAGAAAAGGAATGAAAAGAGAGAAAGAAAGAATAACAAGGAGAGACAAAGACGGACCAAATGCGAGGCAGAGAAAGGAGAGAAAAGAATGAAAACAAGGAGAGGAAAAGACTACCAAAGGCGAAAGAGAAAAGGGAGAAGAGAAAGAAAGAGAGAAAGAAAAACAAGAAGAGGCAAAGACAGAGCAAACGCAAGGCAGAGAAGGGAGAAGAGAAAGAAAGAGAGGAAAACAAGTAGAGGGAGAGAAAGACGAAGCAGGAAGAGAGAGAGGAGACGCCTAAGCCGCGTCATCACCGAGGCTTCTCCCCGCCGCCCCCTCGCCAGGATCGCTCCACAGTCCAGATAAGAGGAGGGAGGTTTCCGATCCGCTGGCCGGCCGGTCCCTCGGAGGCTGCCGCTGGCCCGCCGCGGGGAGGCGCAGGGGGGCGGGGGGGGGGGGGGGGGTTCTCTCTCTCTCTCTCTCTCTGTCTATCCATCTATGTATCTATCTATGTATATATATACATAAATATATATATATAAATCTGTATATATATATACATATATACATTAAATGTATACATATATACATTATATGTATACATATGTACATTATATGTATACATATATACATTATATGTTTACATATATATACATATTTATATATATATGTGTGTGTGTGTGTATGTATATATATGTATATATATTTATATATATATATATATATATATATATATATATATATATATATATATATATGTATGTATATGTATAAGTATGTGTGTGTGTATATATATACATATATATATGTATGTATGTGTATATATATATGTATATGTGTATATATATATATATATATATATATATATATATATATATTGTAAGTATGTGTATGTTGCAAGAAAAATCCAGCGCATTTTGCGATTAACCCGAAAAGGACTTTCTGTCTGGTAGAGTTTAATTAAACCTTTGCTCTCTAAGTAACATGCTCACAATATTCGCTTCGGGAGTGAACAATGTTACTGCTGAAGGCGAGGACTTTTGTGTTAATTTTCCATTTCAGGGAATCTGCAGTTCCACAGGGATTTTGGTGTTTTGTTTTGTTAACATGTTAAGATCTGGCTCGAGCTCCGTGCCCGTTTTTTCCTCCCCCGCCGTTGTGTACGCTGGTGAGCAGTTTTGTGTTCCATTGTGCTGTTGCGCCGGGATTCTGGAATGACCTGTAGGGGCGGGATACTGACTACGCTATTCTAATTAATGGAATAAGGTGTTTTGACTTCGACTATTTTATACGGATGTGTGGCATCTGCATAGTTATTGTATTTAGAGGTACCGTATGTAGATATAGATAAACATTGTGTGGGTGTGTATGGGAGTGTGTGTGTGTGTGTGTGTGTGTGTGTGTGTGTGTGTGTGTGTGTGTGTGTGTGCCAACGCTCACTTTTATAGATACACATACAAATCATCAAGTCCACACAAACAAAGCAAAATTAAAAGTAGAAACCTGATATAAAGACCAGCATTGACTTACAAAGTTCCGGAACCCCAAACTCCCCATTTCGATTTTCCCT
>NC_061828.1:29621545-29629045 GCF_019202785.1 Penaeus chinensis | reverse complement strand
ACACACACACACACACACACAACACACACACACCACACACACACACACACATACACACACATACACACACACATTAATTTCCAAAATGTAGATTCATAATGACACAGTTCTCTTCCTGTAGTAGATTAGTTACTTTGTCCTTTCTCACACGTATCATTATTAAGTATGATTTAAACTCCCATAAATGTTTCCTAAAATAGATGCTCGTAAGAGGATATACACGCATAATATCGTTGGGATTACTTTGGGTTTAATGTTTTGTTAGAAGGGAGGAAGGGAGAGAGAGAGGAGGGGGGAGGGAGGGAGGGAGGGAGGAAGGGAGAGAGAGAGAGAAAAAAAAGAGGGATAGAGGGAGGGAGGAAGGGAAAGAAAGAGACAGAGATAGATAGATAGATAGAGAGAGAGAGAGAGAGAGAGAGAGAGAGAGAGAGAGAGAGAGAGAGAGAGAGAGAGAGAGAGAGAGAGAGAGAGAGAATGAACTTCACCATAGCGTAGCATTTCGATCAGAGAGAGAGAGAAGGAGGGAGAGAATGATAATAATAATAACAATAATATAGGCGATAATAGTAATAATAGCAATGGCATAAAAATAATAACGATAATAATGACAATAATAATAATACTGATAATGTCATGATTATTATTATGTTTAAACAGTGAATCTGCACCGTGAAAATGCTGACAGCAGTATAATGATATTCATACTAACGATAACGGTATTGAAAATAATGATAATAATACTTAATAATTCATATTCTCAAAACAAAGATTAATTACGAAAAACTGAATAACAAATACACCAAGAAACAGACACGAAGCCAAGGAGACAGAAAGAATCGCTAAGTTAGAAATCACAGGAAAAGTTTACACGAAATCCATTACGGCAATAACAATGCTAATGTTTACTGTCAGATCCGTTTTATCTCTGAAAACAGCAAGCAACGCTCATGTCGCACAATAAAATTGCAGATGGAAAAGTGCTCCGACTTCGTGCTTTAGCGAAGAGCCGTTAAAAGCTGGTGGTGTTTGCGATAATAGTTACATCAGATACAGTGAATGCTTTATCTTTTTTACCTGTTAAGCTGTTAAACTTTTTTTTTTTTTTTTTTTTTTTTTTTTAATTGAAAGAGTTAGGTCTACGAACAAAGAGATAAAAAATATTCTGGGGACGAGGAAGGCTTGAAAAGCTAATATGAACAGGGTTGAAACGCGAGGCTAGATTAGTTCGGAGGTACCTGAAAGAAATTGTTTGTACTGGCGGAGATTGCGACCGGCCGATGGAATCCATTTTAGAGCAAGTATTCGGAGTCTTATTGTGCTCCTTGCAAGCGGAAGTCATTTTTCCTTCTGTCTTCGAAGATTTGCAAACATTTATACGCAAGTAGAATAATGATGATAAAAAGGAGAAAAAGAAGAAAAATCTTGCGGCCTTTCCCCTCTTCTGTGTTTACATTTTCCCACAGACGAGCTCGACCTGCGCCATCTGCGGGACACGTCTGCTCAATAACTTTCCTGTTACTGTTGCTTCGAAGCTCCGAAGCTTGTGAGCTCCAAAGGATTTAAAGGTTTCGAACAAGACTCTCCAAGAGACACGCACTGGCCGCTGTCTTGTCCTCTGTGTCGCCGAGGTTAGGGTAGCGAAATATCACAATGGAATTTTCGTTCCTTTGTTGTGTGATCCAGTGGCAAAGGAGAAGGCGAAGGTCAGCAAGTGCCGGTTGGGACGGAATTGGCACATAAAGGATCTATTTGTAAGGAGAAGAATGGGCGAAGACAGTGCGATACCTTAGTATGGAACTTTATATGAGGTCTGGTAGCAATTATTGAGATATTTTATATGTATTTTTTGGAACACATGATTTATGTTTTTGCTTAATGAAACATCTTTGATTTATTTTATGTGGTTATACTTTAAAAACATGAAAGTTGCAATGTTGTTACTAATTTTGTCATGATCATGATTATTTACTGTATGTCACCATCGCCACTTATACCTTATAAAACGACATTACATTTACAAGTATCATTACTATCAAACATTTATCAATAAAATCACCAGTTCCTTTGCAAGACAGATAAATGCAACATATTATAATGAAGTAAAAATACGTACCAAGCGTCTCGTTGAAGGTAAACACGGTATTACGACTAAGCCCGAGACTTGCGTCATTAGCATATCATATTGCGAGACAAAGCCAATCTCGGGGTCTTCCCAAGTCCTACGTTGTTTGTGTTCAGGAAGACGTGCTTGCCGTTTATATTTACCAAGGGATTCCGGGCTATTTGTGTGGCTATCTATAAATAGATACAGATAGATGGATGTGAGTATTAGTATTGATATAGATAGGTGTGAGTGTGTGTGTGGTGTGAGTGTGTGTGTGTGTGTGTGTGTGTGTGTGTGTGTGTGTGTGTATGTGTGTGTGTGTGTGAGTGTGTCTGTCTGTCTGTGTGCGTTCGTGTGTGCGTGTGTTGATATTTGTGCGCCTGTGTCAGCGCATAGATAGATAAATAAATTTAAAATTGCAATTAAACACACATTTTAATACCTGCTTTATTCCATTACAGGTAAGATCCCGGCCGTTTCAACCCATAAGGAAGGGAATCGCAGCAAAGGTAAGGCATGACACGAGGTTGTTTTCCCTAAACCGACAGTTCTCTCGCCACTACAGCATTTCTCTTTAGGAAAATGTCTTTAAGAAAATGTCTCTTTCGTTTCTCATCTCCTTAGTTGCTGCATCCCATCTCTATGCCTTCTTCCTCGGAACGTAACCCCCATTCCCTCCGAGATATTTAATTTCCTACGAATTCGATCCAGACACAAAAGAAGGAAGAAGAAGAAGAAAAAAGGAGAGAAAAGGAGGAGAAGAAAGGGAAAAAATCTTTCATCTTGAACCCATTTCATTTGGACCCAAAAGACACAAAAAAGGAAGAAGAAAAAAAAGACAAAATAGGAAAAAGAAAAGAAAAGAAAAAAAATCATCGTAAACCCAAAAGACACAAAAAAAGGAAGAAAAAAAGGTGAAAGAGGAACAAAAGAAAATAATAGAAAATATCTTTCATCTTAAACCCAAAGGATACAAAAAAGGAAGAAGAAAAAATAAGAGAGAGAGAAAATTGGAAACAAAGAAAATCTGTCATCTTAAACCCATTTCATTTGAACCCGAAATACACAGAAAAGAAAAACAAAAGAGAAAAAATGAAAAGAAAAGAATAGTAAAGAAAGAAAAGAAAAAGAGTAAAGGGACGAAAATGAAAGAGCAGTAAAGAAAGAAAAGAAAAAGAGAAAAGGGAGAAAAGAAGACGAAAAGAAAAGAGAAGTAAAGAAAGAAAAGAAAAAGAGTAAAGGGACGAAAATGAAAGAGAAGTAAAGAAAGAAAAGAAAAAGAGAAAAGGAGAAAAGAGGACGAAAAGAAAAGAGAAGTAAAGAAAGAAAAGAGAAAGAGAAAAGGGAGAAAAGAGGACGAAAAGAAAAGAGAAGTAAAGAAAGAAAAAAAAAGGGAAAGGGGGAGAAAAGAGAAGTAAAGAAAGAAAAGAAAAAGAGAAAAGTGAAGTAAAGAAAGTAAAGAAAAAGAGAAAAGGGAGAAAAGAGGACGAAAAGGAAAGAAAAAAAAATATTTCTTCTGAACCCCATTTCGTCTCAAGAACCAGGGCCAGGGAGAGGAACCCCCGACGCATCATAATCCGGAAATAATTAATGAGATTTTATTTTTTCTTACTACGTTAATATATTTATATTCAAGATTTGAAAAGGGAGAGAAAGAGAGAGTACGTAAGAGAAATCCTTGAAATTAAGCTTAGGAGTCATTTTCTTAGGCGAAGTCTCAAGCGGGATTTAATTGGCGTGGTTTATGTAACTTTTTTTTTTTTTTTTTCTTTTTTTTTTTCTCCGGGTTCAGTTGTGAGGCGACGCTTCGTGGATTTTCTCTGGGGATACCGACGTAAACTTTTCTTTTCTTTTCTTTTATTTTCTTTTATTTTATTTTTTCTCTCTCTACTTGTTTCATTTTCTTTTGTTCTTTTTCACTTGGCTTTTTATTTTCATTTTTCTTTTATTATTTTTTTTATTTTTTGTCTTTTTCATGTTTTTTTTATAATTTTTTCATCCTTTTCTTTTTTTTCCCTGCTTTTTAATTTTTTTTTCCCTTCACTTTCTCCATTTTTCCCTTTCTTATATATATATTTTTTTCTCTTTTTCTTCTCATTCCTCGTCTCTTTTTAAGGCCAATATATTAATTTGGCGAGGGGAAAAAAATACCGTAAAAATACCGTAAATGCGAAAAAATTATCGCTATACACCGACCTGTCATCCGGGACCCCGTCTATTAGCACGTGCTTACAAACCGGGCGCGCAGGCCATTAGAACGAAGCCGCTTGACAGGATTATGCTGGAAAGGTCGCAGGCATGTATGTACATCGTGTATGTATGCGTACATGTAAATATGCAAGTGTGTTTGTGTGTGAAGTGTTTTTGTGTGGAGTGTGTGTGTGTGTGTGTGTGTGTGTGTGTGTGTGTGTGTGTGTGTGTGTGTGTATGTGTGTGTGTGTGTGTGTGTGTGTGTGTGTGTGTGTGTGTGTGTGTGTGTGTGTGTGTGCATGTGCGTGTGCGTGTGTGTGTGTGTGTGTCCGTGTATGTGCGTATGCGTATGTGTATGTATACTTGTACACATACACATGGACCCACCATATACAATGAACACATACCGTACACAAATATCAATCGATGCACTCATCCATTTTATATAATCAACATCAATCTTTTAGCCCAGCGGCGTAACAAGACATTCTGGGTACGAAGATCTGCGTCCCCAGAGATGACCCTTCTGTTTTTTTTGGTATGTTAAAAGGATATATTAACATAATAACATTTATTTACTTATTGGAGCTTAAACTATCTTTCTATTAATGTATGTGTACTTGTGTGTTTGTGGCATATATTTATAAAGGTATATTTGTGTGTGTGTGTGTGTGTAATATATTTATTTGTGTGTATGTGTGTGTGCGTGCATGTATGTGTGTGTGTGTTTGTGTATGTGTGCATGCGTGTGTGTTTGTGTGTATGCGTGTGTGTGTGTGTGTTTGTGTGTATGCGTATGTGTGTATGCATGTGTGTGTGTGTGTTTCTGTTAGTGTGTATGCGTGTGTGTGTGTGTGTGTGTTTGTGTGTATGCGTGTGTGTATGCGTGTGTGTGTGTGTGTTTGTGTTAGTGTGTATGCGTGTGTGTGTGTGTGTTTGTGTGTATGCGTATGTGTGTATGCGTGTGTGTGTGTGTGTGTTGTGTGTATGCGTGTGTGTATGCGTGTGTGTGTGTGTGTTTGTGTTAGTGTGTATGCGTGTGTGTGTGTGTGTGCAAGAAAGGGAGAGACAGAGAAACAGATACACACACATAGATTTTTAAATGCATTCGACAAATGAGTCCCATTAGAAATGAAACCAGGTCCCCTCTCTCGTTGTCTCTCCCGCATGCCCCCCCCCCCCCCCCCACCCCCAGTGACGTGGAGATGTCAGGGCGACCGAAGCGAGATACTCAAGTGCCGACGCCATCCCGCAGACTCCCTCCTGAGGACCTCCTTGAGAATTGCAACAGAGGCCACTGCTTCTGCAATGATGACCTCTGGCGTGGCGTGAACTCGCTGGGACCTGCATCCCCCCCTCTCCCCCTCCCTCCCCCGGCTCTTCTCCCGTCCCCCATGGGATCTTGTGTCGTTATATTATTATTTTTCATTATACTATCATTTTTGTTAATGTTATTATGATTGCTATCAATATTATTTTTATTTTCTTCATTATTCCTATTTATTATTATTATTATTATTATTATTATTATTATTATTATTACTATTATTATCAAAAGCAGCAGCAGCATCACTATTGATTACATCACATTGACGTATTTCATTATGATCATTATGTCACTGTATTAGCATATTTCATTATTGATTCACCGTTTCATCATTTTCTTTTCATTATTACTATTTTCTAATAATTCCTCCTTTAATGAGTGCGGGTCAGGAGGCCAGAGGGAGGGAAAGGCTCGCGAAGAGATGTAATTAAAGTGAGGATTTTTTTTTTTTTAAGACGAGTTTCGAAAGACAAACAAACAGACGGACGGACTGACAGACAAATAGACGAAGGGACAGGCAGACATACAACAGACTAATGACAAAAGACAGATAGACAAATCAAGAGACAGATAGATAGACAAATCAAGAGACAGATAGACAGACAGACAGACAGACAGACAGACAGACAGACAGACAGACAGACAGACAGACAGACAGACAGACAGACAGACAGACAGACACACAGACAGACAGACACACAGACAGACAGACACACAGACAGACAGACAAAGCAAAGACATTGATTGATAACTATTACCACCGGCCCAGAGCATTACATGAAAATAATAAAACGATTCTTCAGTATACGCGGAATATATCATCTATGTCAAACGATGTATATTAGGTACTGTTTGGCATACAAACAATACAACATCGTATACCTATTCCCACCACCCTTAGGTACACAAAAAAAAGGTATATAATTGAAGTAGAAAAGAAAGATAAATAAAAGATAAGCTTAAAATGGAAATAAAACTCATTTCGATTCCGAGCCCCGGGACTGAATGCCATAGAAGGATCGGGTTCGAGCAGGAACCCGAGACCTCCTAATTGTTTCCCGAGGAGGAGGCGAGGGACCTGGAGGACCTGACGCCGGGACATCAAGCCCTCCGACGGACCGACGGCGGCGTGCCAGGCCCAAAGGAGGTGGCGTCCCCGATGTGAGAGGGACTGGGGCAGCGGCGGGGGGGAATCGCGGCTTGGGTATCGCCCCAAGGCGCTTCCGGAAGGAGGTTGGGACAGATGAGGGGCAAAGTGGGTAAAGGCACACGTACGCAATGCCTATAGAAGTACTTATATAGATCTTGCTCACGCGCACACACACACACACACACACACACACACACACACACACACACACACACACACACACACACACACACACACACACACACACACACTATGACGTTTATGATCGTAGCGACGGTAATGATGTTGAATTCCAATGCCCGAGTAGTCTTTATCGGGGAATGAAAACCAGACGAGCTAAACATGCTTCGTAATTCTCAAGCGGCAATGGTATAAAATAAATGAATAAACAAGAAAATAGAAATAAAAGAGTGAATAGATAAGTGAAATCAAATAAATAAAAAGACAAATAAAAAAATAAATAGATAAAATAAACGATGCAAAAAAAGACAAATGAATATGAAGTGAATACATATGCAAGGAAAGGTACCGGAACCTGCAGTCAACGCTACTAATTGCAACAACTCCGATAAAAGGAGGGAAAGTGCAACGCGACGGACGCAGACCCTCCAGCTGGGTTGGAAGGCCTCGAGTGACAGCCAGGGTCCCAGGCGCGAGAGGACGGGGGAGGGTGGGGGAGATGGAGGAGGACAGACGAGGGAGGGGGAAGGTGGAGGAGAAAGAGGTGGA
>NC_061828.1:29611545-29614045 GCF_019202785.1 Penaeus chinensis | reverse complement strand
TCTATTAATTGTTCAGGTATGTCATATGTCAAGCTCTGTCTATCTGACTCTATCGATATTTATTTATATTTGTGTCTGCCTGTGTCTATCAGTCTCTCTATGTATTTATGTATCTATACTTATCTAAGTCTGTATCTTTCCATTATCCCATTTCCATTATCAATATTTCTATATAAACTACTTTTGATATATCTATCTGTACGTTTATGTGTCTGTTTATATATATTATCACACTTCTGCTAACCGCCGTATGTGGAAACAAGCAAACATACATATGTACACAAGTACATACATACAGACATACACACACATACACACATACATACATGCATACATACATACATATATATACTTACATACATACATACATACATACATACATACATACATACATACATACATACATACATACATACATACATACATACATACACAAACACACACGCACACAAACACATGCCCCCTCAAATATCTACATAACGCACCCAACTCTCAGCCCCCCCCCCCTTCCCCCCTCCCAAGCGCAGCGTCAAAAACAGACCCCCCCCCCCCCTTCCTTGCTCCCTTGGCCGGACCTTCTCCAGCGAAACAAGGAGTGGGGGGAGGGGGGGGGTACCCAGCGGGCTAAATCGTGTTTTTTTATTGGGGAGAGGGGAGGGGGGAGGGGGGGGGGAGGCGGTGAGAAACGACGCTTTGGCAACGCAACGAGTTAAGGTGTTTTGATGGCGGGAGATACTTTTAGATGAGGTCTCTTTATCTCTCTCTTTCTCTCACTTTCTCTCATTCTCTCTCTCTCTCTCTCTCTCTCTCATTCTCTCTCTCCTCTCTCTCTCTCTCTCTCTCTCTCTCTCTCTCTCTCTCTCTCTCTCTCTCTCTCTCTCTCTCTCTCTCTCCCTCTCTCTCTCTCTCTCTCTCCCTCCCTCCCTCCCTCCCTCCCTCCCTCCCTCCCTCCCTCCCTCCCTCCCTCCCTCCCTCCTCCTTCCCTCTCTCTCTCTCTCTCTCTCTCTCTCTCTCTCTCTCTCTCTCTCTCTCTCTCTCTCTCTCTCTCTCTCTCTCTCTCTCACTCTCTCTCTCTCTCTCTTTCTCTCTCTCTCTTTCTCTCTCTCTCTCTCTCTCTCTCTCTCTCTCTCTCTCTCTCTCTCTCTCTCTCTCTCTTTCTCTCTCTCTCTCTCTCTCTCTCTCTCTCTCTCTCTCTCTCTCTCTCTCTCTCTTTCTTTCTCTCTCCCTCTCTTCTAAGAGTTGTTTTTAAGTCGTATTTCAAGCCAGCATATCTCCGTGACAAGAGTGGGAAAGAATGGTCTTGATAAATTGTTAAAGAAAATGTTAGTGCCTCTCTTTTTTAATAAGAAGGGCATTATCTCAGGGCATATTCAGGCGAAATGCGCAACCCGGTTTTAACACGGCCCTTGGGGGAAGTTACTTTGACCCAGCGTGTCGTTAGGGAGTTACGGGAGGCATCGTCCTTTTAAAATGGAACTTTGACTGTAATGCCCCCTCTGTTGTTTGTTTGTTTTCCATTACGAGAACAAAGATTTATGTATAGTTGTTTTTGGTTAGGGGATTCGTCGTTTATTCCTGGAATGAAATCTGAGAGTCGGACACTTCTTCATTACAGCGAAAGCGGTGTCTTGCTAACGCGATGGGGGGTGATGGGTAAAGAATTATTGCTCCCCGATATCCCCCTCCTCATTCGTCTCAACCTTCCGTTCCTTTTCCCTCTTCTTTTCCCTCTTCCTCTTCCTTTCCCACTCCTTCTTCCTCTCCTTCTTCCTCTCCTTCTCCCTCTCCCTCCCCTTCTACCTTCACCTTCACCTCCATCCCCTTCTTCTCACCTCCCGTCTCCCCTTTTCCTCCTTCCCTTTTTCCTTCTCCCCTACCCTCCCTCCCCCTCCCCCCCTACACCAACCCCTCTTGCCCCATTTCTCTCCCCCCATCACGTAAATCTGCATGATGACTTATTGGCCGCTGTAGTACACCTTCCTCGCCTCCGTCAGCGTTCAGTTGACGGAAAGTAATGTCTGTTCCTCGGCCTCCCTCCCTCCTTTCAGACATTACTATGGCTGTAACGGGGGGGTCGCCTTTATCTTTATGTGACGCCGGGCTATAAAAACAACACATTTGAGGGCGGTGTCTTCACGGCCGTAACATCCCTTGTCACACTTGACATCCCCTCTGGGCTCCTCTCATATTTCTCTCCCACTCTCTTACTCTTTCGCTCTCGTGCTCTCTCTCTGTCGCGCTCTCTCTTCTCCTCTCTCTCTCTATAATTATATATATATAATATATATATATATATATATATATATATATATATTATATATTACATCATATATACATATATATATATATATATATATATTATATATATATAATAATATATATTATGTGTGTGCATATAAGATGTATGTGTATATATATAATAAATATAAATATAGTATATTATATATATATATGGTCTTTTTGTCTGTTTATCTCCGTCCTCTTTCTTCTTCTATACTCC
>NC_061828.1:29599886-29604886 GCF_019202785.1 Penaeus chinensis | reverse complement strand
CCGACAAGCTTACGCCCATTGAAAAAAGGAAAAAAATAAAACTCTTAAGGAACAGCACAGTACCACATCCAACACCACACAACCTCCCCGCCGAAACAAATGAATAGCCAGCGGCGCAAATCCAGAGATATAGGAGGGCATTCCGCCCGAGGTGCGCCATCACTCTGGGCCGGACCCTCGAGCAGCCCAGGGAACTTATCCCGGACGTGGGAAAAAGTTAGATCTATATGGGGTCACATCCTGAGCCAAGGAGCCCGGATGAACGTCTCAGCGACAGGTATTGCCCGAGTATAAAGATGTATTTCGGGCCCTTGCAATCTCGCGGATTACGGCTTTTTGGGGTAATTGTCTAGGGAAGCGGGGCAGTGAAGTGACGAGAGGGAGCGGCTCTCCTGATGCATTTAGAGATTACCTATGGACGGCGCAGCTTGGGATCCCCTCGACGTCAGAGATCGTCTTAGGATCGTCTCGCGCGAGGGTTTCTGTCGCCATGGACGGGGCTCCTGCTGGATCGTATGTGTGTGTGTGTGTGTGTGTGTGTGTGTGTGTGTGTGTGTGTGTGTGTGTGTGTGTGTGTGTGTGTGTGTGTGTGTGTGTGTGTGTGTGTGCGTGCGTGGTCGCGAGTACGTGTATGTGTGGAACGCCCCACTCGCGCGAGAGAGAGGCGGCGTTCCGACAGGGACGAGATAATGAGATAAATCTTCCCGTCCACATAGGATACCGGTAAACGAGCGGCACCAATCATCACGTCGGAGCCAGCTGCTGCCAGGTGCCTCGGAGGACCACCGGCACTACCGCGTCCCAGCCGCTGCCGGCACTCGCGCCGTTTTCGCACACGGCCAGCATTAAGGCAGGAGGAGGAGGAGGAGAAGCAGGAGGAGGGGAAGGAGGAGAGGCTAAAAGACCGCCGCCAGACGCCCGCCACGTGACGAACGCCGCCGAAACGAGCAGCCGTAGACT
The DNA here is from genome assembly GCF_019202785.1 of Penaeus chinensis. Classification (NCBI taxonomy): domain Eukaryota; kingdom Metazoa; phylum Arthropoda; class Malacostraca; order Decapoda; family Penaeidae; genus Penaeus; species Penaeus chinensis. Next base: position 29,603,926 of record NC_061828.1, on the reverse strand, counting down.
CCGGAGCTCCTTGGCGTAACAAAGGGGCGACCATACGACTCCGCCTCCAAGGTTTAAAGCTGCCCCGGCGTCGTTCCGCGCTGGGGCTTCCTCGCACTCGCCTCCCCGCGCTCCCTCCTCTCGCGCGGTCGTTCTGGGGGAGGGATCCTGGAGGAGGGAAGGCCTCGATGTGCACCTGGAGGAGGGAGGGCCGTACGGGCGCCGCGAACTTACCGTGTGTGGGGGTGAAGGAGACGCTCGCGAAAGAAAATAAGATTCTCTCCCCCCCCCCCCCCTCTCTCTCTCTCTCTCTCTCTCTCTCTCTTTCTCTCTCTCTCTCTCTCTCTCTCTCTCTCTCTCTTTCTCTCTCTCTCTCTCTATCTCTCTCTCCCTCCCTCTCTCTCTCTCTCTCTCTCTCTCTCTCTCTCTCTCTCTCTCTCTCTCTCTCTCTCTCTCTCTCTCTCTCTTTCTCTCTCTCTCTCTCTCTCTATCTCTCTCTCCCTCTCTCTCTCTCTCTCTCTCTCTCTCTCTCTCTCTCTCTCTCTCTCTCTCTCTCTCTCTCTCTCTCTCTCTCTCTCTCTCTCTTTGGCAAGACCACATCACCTCGCCTCACTAATGATCAGAAAAAAACACAAGTGAAATATTGAATAATTGCTTCGTGACAACACAATGCTATCTCCAGCGACTCATCCCAATTAGCCTCACTGACCGCACGAATCAGCGAGTTAACAAGCTCCCGAGAAAATCACACGTTTATTCGACTTCAAAACGAATTCCGAAACAGTGGTGTCCTCCTGTTATAAAAAAAAAGGGGGTAAAAATTAAAAAGAAGAAAGGCTGGGGTTGCTCATCCACTCCGTTGCAACAGATCAATAGAATCCGGCAGGGGCGGCGCCGGATACTTAGGGAAATGTCGTAAACAGCTGTGGTTAATTCATCCGTTGCTAGTATTACAGACCGTCTGCCTCGTGGGGTGTGGCGACCCTTACGCAGCACAGCAAGACTAGGCAGGTACAACAAAGGACAAAAAGGAATTGTGTTTGTGCCTCTGTTGTGTTTGGCCGCACATGTAAATTCACCAGTACGTCATATACGGCCCTGGAACGGAAAATTTATTTTCTAATAAATCCTCGAAGGTAATCAATCCACTGTTCGTCGCCAACTTTGTAACGTCGAGTCTTCTTGAATCCTTCTCTTTTCAGGTAAATTATATGCCTTCTTGTGCTTCTTCTTCTGTTCGTAGTCTTCATACTTGCCGGTGAAAGAAAACGCATAGAAAACGCATTGCGGGGGGTAACTTACATATATTGTTAGTACTACCCTAATGCAAAGTGTACTACTAAATAGGAACTTTATAAAAGATTCATATACATAACAGATACATTACGCTGGAATACCTCGTGCTGTTTTCTCCCGAGGCGCTTTTCAAACCAGTGGGATCTCCTTACCTGGAAGAGAAGAGAAAAGTACACGTAAGTAATTTTATATGTATCAGTTGATCAATTAAGTAAAATTATGGTGATATCTATATACTATATTTTTTTTATCATCATTACCATTATTGTTATCATGATTATCATTAGCGTTATTATCATTATCACGATTACTATTGTTACTGTTATTATCCCTATCATTACATCATTTTCATCATTGATAATTTTTATGACTATTATCATTATAGTTATCACCACTATCATCACCACGATTGTTGCTATTCTCGTCAGCATGAATACCCTAATCACTGTCACTATTGCCGACTGTCTCCTTAATCAATAAAAAAATATGACCGCCCCCCCCCGCAAAAAAAAAAAAAAAAAAAAAAAGGCGAAATTCTCAGCATCAAAAATCGCGCCGACGCTTTCAACGCGCGCGTGGCGAGCGCCCGGCGGGTGATCACTCTTTCCATCTCGATCTATTTCGCTCGATGAGGATGAGAGGCGCGCAATCGCTTCGTAATTAGGGGATCGATCGCGTCGCGTCGGGGCGAGGGGGAGTCACGTTGAGATTCCTATTATTTTGCTTTATTTTCGCATACATACATTTCACACACGCACACATACATGCATTGAACACACACACACACACCCACACACACACTCTGCATATGTACATACATGCATGACTGTGAGTGAGTATGCGCGTGTTTCTTGTACGTGAAACCCATTTCCATTCCTTCCTGCACTCCATTAAAAACCACGAGCATCACCAAGCGCCCGCCCGCAAGCCGCGCCCGCAAGCCGCGCCCGCAAGCCGCCCACCATATCACAACTTCCCCAAGCACTCGGCCTCGCCTTTATGCTCCCGCAAAGTGCCACGGGCGGAACTCCGAGACTGGCCAAGATGCCCGCAAGCACAAGTTTGCCATAACTTAGGGTCCGCCGCTGATTGCACGGAGTCTCGCCCGCTTACGACCTGTATAAAGTTTATCGCTCCGTGTCACTGTTAAGAGCGTCTTTGTTGTTCTCGTTGGTGATGAGGTGGCGAGGAGAGGCTGAAGAGGGGGGGGGGGGCGTCATGTTCGATATAGAAGTTAAATGTCTGCTGATTACCGTGTTACCGACTCTGCTGATTGGTGTATTATCTAATCTGCTGGTCATTGTATTATTGAATCAGCTGATTAATGTATTATCTAACTCTTATTTGCTTTACTGATCACAAGACTATGTGTAAGCGTGTGTGCCTATGTGTGTGGATTCAGGGTACAGACAAATACAACACGTCTGCACAGCCTTACAAAGTATATCCTGCATTATCCTTTTTTGCAGTAAACCATGGAAATACCTGTACATAAACTTCTAATCTCTCCCCGAATCTGGTGCTTTCGATTGGGACATAAAAATACGCTATGTAATTAAAATGCAGGTGTAATCTACATGACATCCGGGCAGCGAACTCATGTATTCCATTTTTGAAGCTATTAATGAAACTGGTGCTTATCTCGTACCTCGGCTATGATGTACACAAAAGGAGGGGGGAAATGCCCAAACTTATCACATAATCTCTCTCTCTCTCTCTCTCTCTCTCTCTCTCTCTCTCTCTCTCTCTCTCTCTCTCTCTCTCTCTCTCTCTCTCCTCTCTCTCTTTCTCTCTCTCTCTCTTCTCTCTCTCTCTCTTCTCTCCATCTCCCCCCCTCTCTCTCTCATCTCTCTCTTTCTCTCTTCTTTCTTTCTCTCTCTCTCTCTCTCTCTCTCTCTTTTCTTCTCTTCTCTTCTCTTCTCTTCTCTTCTCTTCTCTTCTCTTCTCTCTCTCTTTCTCTTCTCTCTCTCTCACACTCTCTCACTTTCTCTCTCTCTCTCTCTCTCTAAAATATATTCTTCCAAATCCCTTGCATCTCTTACCTTCCCGCACCATGAACCCAGAGTGGCCAGGGAAAGAGAAGAGAGAAAGAGGAAAAGACCGAGAACCCCCATCCCCCACCCCCAAAAAAAAAGGGAGGGGGGAGGGGAGGGGGGGAGACGGCGGCTTGCACCCACGCGCAGATTAAATCATATTCCCTGGTGACATTACGAGGTCGTCTGCACTGTATTAAATCTGTAACTGCTGTCCGTCCTTTGAAGCAGAAATTAGGTCCAGCTTTGATTGGCGAAAATACCGATTTATTTATTTATTCATTTTAATCCAGTTTATCAATGTTGATGTTGCTTGATAGAGATTATTAGAAATAACGTTTCGAAGTTATCAGTTTCGTTCGTACTATTGTTGTTATTACAGTATTTGTCTACGATTATTATTGCTGCCTTTATTTCACTATCATTACTCTTATTACTATTATAATTAACATCAGCAAACTAGGAGTTATAGTAATATTGGTATCAACCCTGCCATTACGTTCATCATTACTTATTAAAATGATCAGGATCATTATTCATTAAAAGTAATACAGTATTATCATGGTCATTGTCATTATCACTTACCATCGTTATTACTGGCATTGCAATTTTCATTATCAATATAAACATTTATAATAACAGAAGTATCATCCCGATGATAAATAAAACGCAGGCAATAATAATGATAATAATAATAATGATAATAATAATAATAATAATAATAATAGTAAT
>NC_061828.1:29587386-29589886 GCF_019202785.1 Penaeus chinensis | reverse complement strand
CACACACATGTGTGTGTGTGTGTGTGTGTGTGTGTGTGTGTGTGTGTGTGTGTGTGTGTGTGTGTGTGTGTATTTTTCTGTTGGATAAATCTATAAGAACTAGCCTACCTCTGCACAGACCATGTTTCTCCGCTGACCGCCAGCATTCACGCACAGAAACCCACCCTTTCACAAGCCTGTTCACAAGACTGGCAAGACTGTTCACAACATCTTTCAGAACTCGTCCTTCTTATCCGCGTGACGGAACCAGGACTGAACAACAGAACAACCATTCCACTATTTAATCTGTAATTTGGTTTGCCGTAACGAGCAATTCCCGTGTTTTGTATTTTCATTTTTTTTTTTTTTCAGTTTGTTGCCCGTTTATTGCTTTATTGGACAATTTTTGTCGCCGCTGTTTTTATCTGATTATATCTATTGTTCATTATATTTTGAAGATAAAGATGAAGTTACTTTCTCTGAATCGCTTGCAATAAAGATGTTTACCATAAGCTTTCATAAAGCTACCTATCTTTGCATACATATTACGAGAAACTGAAAAAAATCGGATATATAAATAATGCACCAAATATATTACAAAAAAAAAAACATTATCTAACACTTCAGTCAAATATCAAAACAACTCCTTAAAAAATACATGCACAATATTACTCAACATTATTCAAAAGTATCCACATTATTCAACACTTCAATCAAATATCAAAACAACTCCTTCAGAAAAAAAAAAAGGAAAATCATTCCTTGCCCTTCACGCTTCCTTCCCTTCCCTTCCCTTCCACGCCTCTCCCAACATCTCCCTTGTTAACTCTTCCCCCGGGCGCCTGGCTGGAGCTTGAATGCCATCCTAGCGGCGTCGAAGGTTGCTGATCCCGGCAACTCAAGATCACGCACGATTCCCTCGCTATAAGTCTGCGCTTTTCGAAAAGTGATCGCGAGGTCACAGGCGCCGGGGGACAGGTGCCCTTGGGAAACGGACGGTCGGGCGGGTCTGTGTGCGTGTGTGTGTGTGTGTGTGTGCGTGTGTGCGTGTGTGTGTGTGTGTGTGTGTGTGTGTGTGTGGGTGTGTGTGTGGGTGTGTGCGTGTGTGTGTGGAATGTTAGTGTACTGTACATATTCATAGTACCAGAAAAAATAGGTGGCTATATAGATGCTTACACAGATAAACTGATAAATATAAATATATGCTACGATCAGCGATGAATAGAGTGAAAACAAACAAACACAGAGACAAATCGCCAGCCTTCCCCCCCCCCCCCAAAAAAAAAAAACGCAGATCCACAAATAATTATCGGAAATCACTCCATTCAGTAATTAATCCAACATAATGCTTAAGCCACAAAAAAACTCTCAAAGACTAATTAACAAACCTGCCACAAACACAGCCACAGTCTCCTCAAATACACCACATAAACGGGAATAAAGAAGGGGGGGGGGGGCGAGAATAAACGAGAATAGAGAGAGAGGAGAACGAACGAGAATAGAGAGAGAGGAGAAAAAGTGCCGAGGGAGAGAGAACGTGGGAGGGGGAGGGGAGGGGAGGAGGGGGGAGAGCGATAATGCATCACAAGCCTCATTACCGATAAAGCTTCATTACCACAGGGGAAGCATTCCTCATCTCCGTTTTTTTACGGGAAAGAGAAATGGCGCTTCATTGTGTAGGGGAAGGGAAGGCAGAGGGAGGGAAGGAGGAGAGGGGGGGGGGGGTAGAAAACGAAGGGGGTGGGTGGAGAGAGAGTAAGGAGTAAGAAACAAGAGCAGGAGAAAGGGACGAAGAGAGAGGTTAGGGAAGGTCAGTGACGAAGAAGGGAGTTCAAGGGGGAGGGGCAAGGGCAAGGGACGAGGGATGGGGGCAAGATAGAGAGGCAAGGGGTAGGGGCAAGGGACAAGGTTTAGGAGAGGGGCAAGGGGAAGGGGAAAGGGGAGGGGGCAAGGAAGAGGGGCAAGGGGGAAGGGACAAGAAAGGAGAGTTTATGTAAAGGGAAAAGCAGACCAGGCGCCGCATCGGACAATCAAGACGGGCGCAGTGGTAAAAACAAAAAACAAAAAAACAAAAACAAAATGCAGCGGAAAAGCGAGAGAAAATGAGCGGGAGAGTAAGAGGATTGCCTGAAAGGAGAGGGAAAATGAAGATAAAAGATAAGAAGAGAGGGAAAATAAGAAGCGAAGGAGAGAGAGAGCGAGAGAAAGAGGGATCTTTTCTATTCCCCTCGCCCCCCCCCCCCCCCCCCCGCGGACAACACTTTATAGCAACGCTCCCTTGTGATTTTTGTTTTACTTTTTTCTTTGGTATCTTTACGTCTTTTTTGCCTTTGAATCTGTTAATTGCACGTACATTATTATTGGTGCTATCTTTACTATTGTGATTATTATTATCATTATTATCATTATTATTATTATTATTATTATTATTATTATTATTATTATTATTATTATTATTATTATTATTAGTATTAGTATTAGTATTACTATTATTATCATCATTATTATCATTATTATTATT
>NC_061828.1:29572386-29582386 GCF_019202785.1 Penaeus chinensis | reverse complement strand
GAGATCCAATTGGCACTCGGGGTGAGAAAGAAAAGGGGGGGGGGGTGGAGAGACAAGGAGAGAGAGAGAGGGAAAAGTGAAGAAAAGAGAGAAGTAGAGAGAAGGAGAGAGAAGGAGAGAGAGAGAGGAAAGAGAGAGGGAAAGGGAAAGAGAGAGAGAGAGAGAGAGAGAGAGAGAGAGAGAGAGAGAGAGAGAGAGAGAGAGAGAGAGAGAGAGAGAGGAGGAGGAGGAGGGAGGAGGGAGGAGGGAGAGAGAGAGAGAGAGAGAGAGGAGAGAGAGGAGAGAGGAGGAGAGGGAGAGAGAGAGAGAGAGAGAGAGAGAGAGATGGAGGGAGGGAGGGGGGGGCGGGAAGGAGGGAGGGAGGGAGGGAGGGAGGGAGGGAGGGAGGGAGGAGGGAGGGAGGAGGGAGGGAGGGAGGGAGGGAGGGAAGGAGGGAGTGATAACAAAGGGAGAAGGGATGGGAGAGGGAGACAGAAAAGAGAAAGGGGAGAAACAGACAGAGGAAGAGAGAGAAAAGGGGGGGGGGGGAGGATCGAGCGTTTGATCTTATTTTTCTATCGATTCTCTCCATAGTTTGCACGCGCATAAACGTCAACACATTTATGCAGATTTCACTTATATACACATGCAAACAGTAATTAAACCTTGCTACTTTTTTAAGGGTTATTCTTCATGAAATGTTGTTAGTAAATGCTTCTGGATGTTTCAATATGCGAATGGTAACACGTTCATTATTGACTGGATTTCCCTTTCTGTCTGTCTGTCTATCTATCTGTCTCTGTCTGTCTGTCTGTTTCTGTCTGCCTGTCTGTCTGAATCTCTCTTTCCTCTTCCCTTTCTCTCTCTCTCTCTCTCCCTCCCCCTCCCCCCCTCTCCCTCTCTCCCTCCCCCCCTCTCTCTCTCTCTCTCTCTCTCTCTCTCTCTCTCTCTCTCTCTCTCTCTCTCTCTCTCTCTCTCTCTCTCTCTCTCTCTCTCTCCCTCTCCCTCTCTCCCTCCCCTTCCCTCTGTCTCTCTCTCTCCCTCCCCCTCCCCCTCCCCCCCCCCCTCTCCCTCTCTCCCTCCCCTTCCCCCTCTCCCTCCTCTCCCTCCCCCTCCCTCTCCCCCCTCTCCCTCCCTCCCCCTCTTCTCACACAAGACACCAGGATCATGACGAAGGAAACAAAGCTCTGTTTTTACGTTTCCTCCGCTCTCCCCTTCGTTTCGTTTCCTCCTCTGTCTGTCTTTCCTCTCTCTGTTTCTCCTTCCATTTTCAGTACTCTCCTGTGCCGAAATAATACGTCCATTTCCCAAATAGGTATTACTTGTTGGTATTTATAAAGTTAATAAAGGTAACAGCAAGAACAAAACAAAAACAACAACAATTTAAGAACTAGACAACTAACAATGACGATGAGGTTGATATTATCATTCATATTATTATTATTATCATTATTTGTATTGTTATTTTTATTACTATTATTTGTATAATAATTATTGTTATTATTATCATTATCATTATTATCATCAATATTATCATTTTTATTATTGTTACTAATATAATTATTAGTATTACTATTCTTGTCATTAATGTAACTATTACAATTTTTATTGGCATTACTTTTATTACTAATATCATCATTACCACGATTGCAAAATTCCCCCTCTTCATATTGAGCATCTCGAAACTAGCAAAAAAAAAAAAAAAAAAAGAAAAAAAAAGAAGAGTAAAAAAAATATTAATATTCCTTTTAACTTCTACATTGCAAGGTGTGATGCACATATTGGTCACGTGTAATCTACAAAGCGAAGAGGGGGAAAGAATGGATGAATGAGAGCAGCAAGAGAAAAGGAAATGATGAGGAGATAAGGAAGGGGAAAATTGATGAAAAGTGTAAAGAAGGATAAAGGTGTATAAAGAGGAGGAGGAGGAGGAGGAAGTGGAGGAGGAGGAGGAAGAGGAGGAGGAAGTGGAGGAGGAAAGGAGGAGGAGTAGGAGGAGGAAGTGGAGGAGGAGGAGGAAGAGGAGGTGGAGGAGGAAGAGGAGGAGGAAGAGGAAGTGGAGGAGGAGGAGGAAGAGGAGTTGAAGGAGGAGAGGAGTAGGAGTACGAAGAGGAAGTGGAGGAGGAGGAGGAAGAGGAGGTGGAGGAGGAGAGGAGGAGGAGGAAGAGACGGTGGAGGAGAAGGAGGAAGAGGAGGTGGAGGAGGAGAGGAGGAGGAAGGAGAGACGGTGGAGGAGAAGGAGGAAGAGAAGGTGGAGGAGGAGGAGGAGGAGGAGGAGGAGGAGGAGGAGGAGGAGGAGGAGGAGGAGGAGATGGAGTAAGTGGAGTAGGATTAGGAGGATTAGGAGGAGGAAGGAGAAGAGGAAGAGGAGGAAAGAGAAGGAGGAAAAGGAGGAGGAGGAAGGAGAAGAGGAAGAGGAGGAAAGAGAAGGAGGAAAAGGAGGAGGAGAAGGAGGAGGAGGAGAAGGAGGAGGAAATTCAGGATAACAAAGGATAATGACAGGAGAATCGGTGCGTGGGAGTGGAAGAGAAAGAAAGAGAGACGAACAGAGGGGAAGCGGGGAAAAGGGGAAAAGGAGAGGGCGAGGGAGTGAGGGAAGGATATGCATACATCTATATACATACATACATATACGTATATAATTACATGTGTTTGTTTCCATGTATATATATATATATATATATATATATATATATATATATATAATATATATATATACATGTATACATCTGTATGCATATGAAGTTTATTAAGTATTGCATCTTTATTCAACGTTGCACGATTCATGTTGCTTTTTCATCCCCGTCTTGCCTTCACGCCCGTCTGGTTTGGCAGCTGTTATGCATTTTTTTTCTTTTCTTTTTTAAGAGACGGAAAAAATCGTAAATGAAATGGCGTGCCGTTAAAGCGAATTAGCAAAGGAATAGTTAAAAAAGAAAAAAAGTTTTAGCATTATGAAAAAACAAAAAAAGTTTTGAATACATTCTTTGACTAATCATTACAAAAAAAAGGTAATACATGAATGTGTCTTTTCATTTGTATTACGTTTAGTATTTAAAAAAATATGAGAGATATTAATGCATGCTGTCATTTTAATTTGTTAAAACAATGCGAACCAATAACAAGTATGTAACTGAATATTTGCAGTGAAAAAAATAACATTAATGATAATAAAGATAACAACAATAATGATAACATTAATAATCATTATCTCAATATAATAATAATAATAACAATAATAACAATAATAATAATAATAATGATAATAATAATAATAATAATGATAAATAATAATAATGATGATGATAGTAATAGTAACAACAACAACAAAACAATGAGGATATTAATAACAACAGCAACAATAACCACAATAACAACAATAATAATCAAAACAACAACAATAGCGATAATAACTTTGAAAATGAAAGAGCCACGTATATTCTCAGCCAGACTCTCTCCGAAGAAATGGGAAGAAGAGGAGAAGAATAAAGAAGGGGAAGGGGGGAGGGGAGGGGGAGGGGAGAGGGGAAGAGAAGGGAAGGGGAGAGGGGGAGGGAAGGGGAGGGGAGAGGGGGAGGGAAGGGGAGGGGAGGGAGAGAGGGAAGGGATGGGAGAGGGGAGAGGGGAGGGAAGGGTGAGAGGGGGGAGAGGGAGACGCTGCTGACTGCATTTCTTTCTTTCTCTCTTTCTTCCTTTCTTTTCTTTTTTCTTCTCTTTATCGAAAATAATCTGGCGTCATCATCGTGAAGAGGAAGTTTTCTGCAGCGGCGTGTATGGCGCCTCGAAAGAAAATGTGTATATATGTGTATGCTTTTTATTCCTTTATGTCTGTCGGCCTGTCTGTCTGTTTGTCTGCCTCTCTATCTAACTGTCTGTTTGTCTGCTTCTCTATCTAACTGTCTGTTTGTCTGCTTCTCTATCTAACTGTCTGTTTGTCTGTCTATCTATCTAACTGTCTGTTTGTCTTTCTGTCTGTCTGTTTGTCTGCTTCTCTATCTAACTGTCTGTTTGTCTTTCTGTCTGTCTGTTTGTCTGCTTCTCTATCTAACTGTCTGTTTGTCTTTCTGTCTGTCTGTTTGTCTGTCTATTTATCTAACTGTCTGTTTGTCTTTCTGTCTCTCTGTTTGTCTGCTTCTCTATCTAACTGTCTGTTTGTCTTTCTGTCTGTCTGTTTGTCTGCTTCTCTATCTAACTGTATGTTTGTCTTTCTGTCTGTCTGTCTGTCTGTTTGTCTGTCTATCTATCTAACTGTCTGTTTGTCTTTCTGTCTGTCTGTTTGTCTGCCTCTCTATCTAACTGTCTGTTTGTCTTTCGGTCTGTCTATCTGTTTATCTATCCGTCTAACTGTCTGTCCGTCTATCTGACTGTATATCAATCTTTTTATCTATCTATCAATCCATAATTCTATCCTTCTACCTATCTATCTACCTCGCTATCTATCTAACTATATATCTATCTATCAATCGATCATTCGAACAGATAAACATATTTAAATATAAGAACTCAATAAAAACATGCAAATGAAAAGATGAGAAAATGCAGACGATAAATAAAAGCGAGAGAGGAAGGGAAGGCGTTAATTAATAGGGATGAAAGAAAACGAAAACAAACGAAGAGAAACAGAAAAAAATAACAAAGGGGAGAAGAAGTGGAATTGAGAAGAAGAACAGATATGAACAACAAAGAAGAAAACGAAGAGGGAAGAGAGACGATAATGAAAAGGAAGCGGGGGTTTGAATAAAATGAAGGAGGTATGAGAACGAAAATGGAAGGAGGGTGGGGAGAGCGAAATAAATTTTGGGGAAGAGAGCGAAATTTATAAGGAGGGAGGGAGAGGTAGGGGTGAGGGTTAGGCTTAATTTTTATTAAAGTATTTAGATAGAAAAGAAATTTAAAGATTTTTTAGTTTTGGGTTTTTTTATTTGAAATATTTTTTAAATGTTGTTTGGTTTTTACTTTCTGTTGTTTATTGTTTATTGTTTTTTATTATTATAAACTATTAACTCAACAACCCCAATAATTTTTATTTTAATATTTGATGTTTTCGGGGGATAGCGTGGATTCGTATGTTTGGTACTGTTTTATGGGCTTGGGGGGGTGTGGGATTAATGATTTAGGGTTTTGGGGATTCATTGGATTGGGTTGGGGGAAGGTTGGGGAGGGGAGGATGGGAAAAGGGGAAGGGGGGGGTGGGAGAGAGAGAGTGAAAGGGGAGAAAGGGGAAAGAGGGGGTTGGAGGGGGAAGAGGAAGGAGAGGAAAGGTTGGAAGTTTAATGGGAAAAGAGGAGGGGGGGAAGAGGGAAAAGAAAAAGGGGAGAGGGGGAAAAGGGGTGGGAAGGGAAGATAAGGGAAGAAAAGAGGGAGAGGGAAAGGGAAGATGTGGGAAGGGAAAAAGGGGGAAAAGAGGGGAGAGGGAAGGGAAAGAGGAGGAGAGGGAAGGGAAGAGAGAGGGAGAGGGAAAAGGGGAAAAGAGAGGGAGAGGGAAAGGGGGAAAAAAGAGATGGGAGAGGGAAAGGGAAGAGGAGGGCGAGGGAAAAGGGAAAAAGGGGGTGGGGGGGAAAAGGGGGGAAAAGATAGGGAGAGGGAAAGGGAAGGGGATAGGGAGAGGGAAAGGGAAAGAGGAGGGAGAGGGGGGAAAAGGGGAAGAGAGGGTGAGGGAAGGGAAAGGAGGGGGTAGGGAAAAAGGAAAAAGGGGGAAAGGGGGAGGGAAAAAGGAAAGAGAGGGGAGAGGGAAAGGGGAAAGGGGAGGGAGAGGGAAGGGAAAGAGGGGGAGGGGAAGGGAAAGAGGAGGGGAAGGGAAAGGGGGAAAAGGGGTAAAAAGAAGGAGAGGGAGAGGGAGGAAAAGGGAAAGAGAGAGGGGAGGGAAGGGAAAGAGAGGGGTGAGGGCAAAAGGAAGAGAGAGGGAAAGGGAAAGGGGAGAGGGGAGGGAAGGAAAGAGAGGGGAGAGGGAAAGGGAAAGAGAGAGGGAGAGGGAAGGGGAAGAGAGAGGGAGAGGGAAGGGGGGGAAAAGGGGAGGGAAGGGGGAGAGGGGTGAGGGAAGGGAAGGAGGAGGGAGAGGGAAAGGGAAGAGAGAGGGAGAGGGAAAGGGAAAGAGGAGGGGAGGGAAAGGGAAAAGGGGGGGTGAGGGAAAGGAAAGGATGGGAGGGAAGGGAAAGAGAGGGGCAGGGGAAGGGGGAAAGAGCGGGAGGAAAGGGAAAGGGGGGAGGGAGAGGGAAAGGGAGAGAAGGGAGCGGGGAAAAAAGAAAGAGAGAGGGAGAGGGAGAGGGAAGGGAAGAGAGAGGGGGGGGGAAAGGGGGAAAGAGGAGGGAAGGGAGGGAAAGGGAGGGGGGAGAGGGAAGGGAGAGAAGGGAGAGGAAAGGGAAGAGAGAGGGAGAGGGAAAGGGAAAGAAAAGGGGGGGGAAAGGGGAAAGAGAGAGGGGAGGGAAAGGGCAAGCGAGGGGAGGGGAAACGGAGGAGAGGAGAGGGAAGGGAAAGGGACGAGAGGGGGGAGGGAAAGAAGAGAGGGGAGAGGGACAGGGAAAGGAGGGGGGAGGGCAAGGGAACGAGAGAGGGAGGGGGAAAAGGGGGAAGAGAAGGGAGAGGAAAGGGAAAGAGGGGAGAGGGAAAAGGGAAAGAGGGGAGGGAGGGAAAGGGAAAGAGAAGGGAAGGGGGAAAGGGAAAGGGAGAGGGAAAAGGGGAAAAGGAGAGAGGGAGAGGGAAGGGAAAAGAGAGGGAGAGGGAAGGGAAAGGCGGGGAGAGGGAAAGGGAAAGAGAGAGGGAGGGGGAAAAAGGGAAAGCGAGGGGGGAGGGAAGGGAAAGAGGGGGGGGGGAAAAGGGGAAAAGAGAAGGGAGAGGAAGGGAAAGGGGGAGAGGGAAGGGAAAGAGAGAGGGGGGGGGAAAGGGAAAAAAAGGGAGACGGGGAAAGGGGGGAAAGGGGGGAGGAGGGAGGGGGAAAGGGAGAGCGAGGGGAAGGAAAGGGAAGAGAAAGGGAGGGGAAGGGCACGGAGGAGAGGAGAGGAGCAGGGAAAGGGAAAGAATGGGGAGAGGGAAGGGAAGAGAGAGGAGGAAAGGGAAAGGGAAGAGGGAGAGGAGGGAAGGGAAAGAAGGAGAGGGGAGGGGAAGGGACAGAGAGAGGGGGGGGGAGGGAAGGAGGGGAGGGGAAAGGGAAAGAGAGAGGGGCGAGGGCCCGTGAAGAGAGAGGGAGAGGGAAAAGGGAAGAGAGAGGGAGAGGGAAGGAACAGAGGGGAGAGGGAAAAAGGGGAAAGCAGTGGGAGAGGGACGGGAAGAGATAGGGAGAGGGAAAGGGAAAGAGAGGGAGAGGGAAAGGGAAAGAGGAGGGCCGCGGGAGGGGAAAGGGAAAGAGAGAGGGAAAAGGGAAAGGGGAAAGGGGGAGGGAGACGGGAAGGGCCGAGAGCGGGGAGGGAAGGGAAAGGAAGGGGGAGAGGGAAGGGAAAGATAAGAGAGGGAAGGGAAAGGGGGAGATGTGGGAGTGGGGGGAAGAGAGAGGGGAGGAAAGGCGAAGAGAGAGGGAGAGGGAGGGAAGAGGGGGGAGGGGAAAGGGAAAGGCAGGGGAGGGAAGGGGAAGAGAGGGGAGGGAAGGGAAAGAGAGGAGAGGGAAAGGGCAAGGGAGGGAGAGGAAAGGGGCGAGAAAGGGCAGGGAAAGGAGAAGGAGGGGGAGAGGGGGAGGAGGGAAAGAGAAGGGAGGGGAAAGGGAAAGAGGGAGGGGCAGGGAAAGGGAAGGAGAGGGAAGGGAAAGGGAACGATGGATGCGGGAGAGGGAAAGGAAAAAAGAAGGGGGGGAAAGGGAAGGAGAGGGGGGGGGACGGGAAAGGCGGGGGAGCGGAAAGGGGAAAGAAAACAGCGGGCGCTGCCCTTCACTTTTCCTGATTTTCCCCTTTCCCTCTCTCTTTATCTCCCTTTCCCACTTTTTTCCATTTCTCACTTTTCTTTTCTTTCTTTTTTTTTTCCCTTTTTTTTCCCCTCTCTCTTTCTCTTTCCCTTTCCCTCTTTCTTTCTCTTTCCCTTTCCCTCTCTCTTTCTCTTTCCCTTTCCCTCTCTCTTTCTCTTTCCCTTTCCCTCTCTCTTTCTCTTTCCCTTTCCCTCTCTCTTTCTCTTTCCCTTTCCCTTTCTCATTTCTCTTTCCCTTTCACCCTCCCCTCTTTCTCTTTCCCTTTCCCTCTCTCTTTCTCTTTCCCTTTCCCTTTCTCTTTTCTCTTTCTTTCTCTCCTTTTCCCTTTCCCTTTCCCCTTTTTCTTTCTTTTTTCCCTTTCCCTTCTCTCTTTATCTTTCCCTTTTTCCCTCTCTCTTCACTTTCCCTTTCCCTTTTCTTTTTTCTCTCTTCCCTTTTACCTTCTCCCTTTTTTCACTTCCCTTTCCTCAATTTCCTTTGCTTTTCCATCGCTTCTCTTTCCTTTCCCTCTCTCCCTCTAAACCTCCCTCCCCCTTTCCCGTTTCCTCTTTTCCATTCCCCCCCCCTACCCTCTCCCCTCCTCCTCTCAGACACCCTTATTTCCTCTCCTCATTTGCATTTATTTAATTCCCCCCACCGCTCTACAAAAAATCCCCTTTTGGGGTTTGAAGTAGGCTGGCGGAGGAGGTTTTATGGGGGAGCAAGGAAGACCCGGAGGTTAATTTACATATAGGCCTACGCTTTCGACAATAATACTCATCATCGCGGACGGAGGAGAGACCGAGGGGAGGGGGGGGGCGGGAGGGGGGAAGGGCCATAAAATCCACTTCAATCCGCTTCTCACCTGGCCTTTTCCGGACGATCGCGCCGTAAAACCCACAACGACGCAGCGCGGGAAATTGGATTTATTCCCCCCCCCTCCCCCGCCTCCCGCCTCCGCCGCCGCCGTGGCACTCGACGCCGCCGCCAGGATCCATCGCCGCGAACGCACGAGTCGTAGGTGGCACCCCCCCCCCCCCGGCCGCCGCGAAAGGGCTGCGTTCATATATATACATATACACACATACAGAGTGAGTTAACGAGAGAGAGAAAGTGAGAGAGGATGGAAGAGATAAAAGAGAGAAAGAAAGAGAGAGAGAGAGAGAGAAAGGAGAGAAAAAAAGAGAGAGAGAGGAGAAGAGAGAGAGAGGAGAGAGAGAGAGAGAGAGAGAGAGAGGAGAGAGAGAGAGAGGAGAAGAGAAAGAGAGAGAGAAGAGAAAGAGAGAGAGAGAGAAAGAGAGAGAGAGAGAGAGAAGAAGAGAGAGAGAAAAAGAGAGAGAGAGCGAGAGAGAGACAGAGAGAGAGAGAGAGAGAGAGAGAGAGAGAGAGAGAGAGAGAGAGAGAGAGAGAGAGAGAGAGAGAGAGAGAGAGAGAGGAGAGAGAGAGAGAGAGAGAGAGAGAGACAGAGAAAGATAGACAGATAAATAGACAGAGAGGGAGAGAGAGTTAGAAAGAAAGCTCAAAGGTAATGTTTTCCCCTAAGCCGGGCGTCTTTAAGGAGTCGTGCCCTGAGACCCGAGACAAGGGAGAGAGAGAAAGAGGAAAATCACGTCGGAATAGTTCTCCTCAGCACCGTAAATATATGTCCTTCTGAAATTGCTGAGCATCCAGGAAGGGGGAGGTAAATGGGGAAGGGGGCGGAGGGAGGAAGAAGGGGGTGGGGGAGGGGGCGGAGGGAGGAGGAAGGGGGTGGGGGGGCGGAGGGAGGAAGAAGGGGGTGGAGGGCGGAGGGAGGAAGAAGGGGATGGGATATAAGGTGGGGGGAAGGGAGGGAGGGTAAGGGGAGGGGGGAAGGGGGAAGGGACGGGAGATAGGGTAGGTGGGGGGAACAATGATCTCCCTAATTGTGACTTGGAAAGAGCGAAAAATCTTGGGTTTTCGACAGATCGACAGAAATTTACAGAATGTATGAATTACCTTTTCATAACGTAGTGCACAATCCCAACACTCGTGAATCGTCAGATAATTTGATAAACATTGTCCATTTCAAAAAAGAAAAAGAAGGAAAAGAATAGAAAAAAACAAACAAACAAACAAACTTTCGATCAGTCAACATCATTCTTACATTTCATAAACATTTTAGAGATTCGAACT
>NC_061828.1:29529271-29531771 GCF_019202785.1 Penaeus chinensis | reverse complement strand
CTATGTCTTTTTTTCTTCTTCTTCTTCTTCTTCTTCTTCTTCTTCTTCTTCTTCTTCTTCGTCTTCACTAGCTATGTCTTTTTTTCTTCTTCTTCTTTTTCTTCTTCTTCTTCGTCTTCTTCTTCTTCTTCTTCTTCTTCTTCTTCGTCTTCACTAGCTATGTCTTTTTTTCTTCTTCTTCTTCTTCTTCTTCTTCTTCTTCTTCTTCTTCTTCTTCGTCTTCACTAGCTATGTCTTTTCTTCTTCTTCTTCTTCTTCTTCTTCTTCTTCTTCTTCTTCTTCGTCTTCGTCTTCACTAGCTATGTCTTTTTTTCTTCTTCTTCTTCTTCTTCTTCTTCTTCTTCTTCGTCTTCGTCTTCACTAGCTATGTCTTTTTTCTTCTTCTTCTTCTTCTTCTTCGTCTTCGTCTTCACTAGCTATGTCTTTTTTCTTCTTCTTCTTCTTCTTTTTCGTCTTCACTAGCTATGTCTTTTTTCTTCTTCTTCTTCTTCTTCTTCTTCTTCTTCTTCTTCTTCTTCGTCTTCACTAGCTATGTCTTTTTTTTTCTTCTTCTTCTTCTTCTTCTTCTTCTTCTTCTTCTTCTTCGTCTTCACTAGCTATGTCTTTTTTTCTTCTTCTTCTTCTTCTTCTTCTTCTTCTTCTTCTTCTTCGTCTTCGTCTTCACTAGCTATGTCTTTTTTCTTCTTCTTCTTCTTCTTCTTCTTCTTCTTCTTCTTCTTCTTCGTCTTCGTCTTCACTAGCTATGTCTTTTTCTTCTTCTTCTTCTTCTTCTTCTTCTTCTTCTTCTTCTTCGTCTTCACTAGCTATGTCTTTTTTTCTTCTTCTTCTTTTTCTTTTCCTTTTACACTTCATCTATCGGGATTCTCGTTTCCCCTTTTTATTTGTTTTCTTCGTCCCCATATTTTTTTCGTATTTTTATGATTATTGTAATATTCATCATTATCATCTTTATTGCATTCTTGTTGTTGCTGGTTTTGTTATTGATATTATTATTGTTATTATTATTATTTTGTTATTATTACTGTTATTGTTGTTATTGATTTTATTATAATTATCACTGTCGGTATCATCGTTATTATTATTGTTATTATAATTATCAATATTATTATTGTTGTTATTATCGAAATTTTTATCATTGATATGATCATTATCATCATCATCATTATCATTGTTATTATTATTGTTATTATTATTATTATTATTATTATTATTATTATTATTATTATTGTCATCATTTTATTAGTTAATGTTTTATTATTATTATTATTATTATTATTACTGTTACTATCATAATAATTAGTACTACTATTATCATCAATTATTATTACTATTATTATCATCATCATCATCATCATCATCATTATTATTATTATTGTTGTTATTTCTCATTTCCATGTTTGTTTGTTTTTTTCTGAATCCCTACAAAATACGTGCAGAAAATTTTCCAATTACATGGTACGCCTTTCAATGCATTTGCTTCATTATAAAGACAATTTGATGAAATAAATCAAAGACAATATTTAATATATACATAAATATGGTACTACGGTCATAAAAATTGGTATATCCTTCCCCCCGAACTAACGAGACGAACCAAAAGCAATAAGAAAAGCAATGATGCACGCAATCATAAGAACAGGATCCCCCCCCCCCCTCCTTTTCCTTATAAAACACACACGCTTAAAACTCGCCCTGTGAGATCGTCTCGCAAGAGCAACTTCGCTGCCCCCGCCGCCGGGATGGCAGGCAAGAGGCAGCCGAGCGTGACGCGGACTTCAAACGACCGATATTTCGAAAGAGTTTTATTCCTCGTCGTCCGTTACGGTCGTTAAGTCTGTAGTTTTGTCTCTTTTATTGGTTTACGTTCGCGACTGTGCGTTGACGTGCTTTTCTGTTGTTTTTCTATGTTTTGTTTTTTCGATGCTGTGCTCTGGATTTGCGGTACAGTTTGCTTTTATTGTTTTTTTTTAAAGAAAGTACTATGTAGAATGATTGGTTCTTTTTGCAATAGGTAATTGGGCCGTTTTACTCCTGTTAACGTCTATAAATGAATATTTGATGTCGCTGGATTTCATGGTCGTGCATAAATCAAGAACTGACGTTTATTTGCTACGTACAAATTAAGCATCGAGCACTGTGGAGTATTCGTAACTTAAAACCGGTAATGGAGGAGAATGACAGATTCTCACGGACAGCTTTCGACTGATCACTTAAGGAAACCCCTGGCGTTGGGTTGGCGTTGAGCCTGGAGCGACGAGGGCCGGCGACAGAGCCCCAGCAAGCCAGTGATAGGGGATAACAGATGTCTGAGCGCCGAGGACCCTCGGCACGTTGAGATTTCGACGTTCAATGACATCAGGGCAGCTGAGATCGATGGATTCAGCACAGAAGACCATGTCCCTTGGTTGACTGCTCCGGAACTGCTTAGTAATGCTGAAATGTTCTCTTAAGTGTGCAGGAGATTATAAGGACGGCCAGTTTGGTGGAAGCGGCGAAGGTG
>NC_061828.1:29511771-29521771 GCF_019202785.1 Penaeus chinensis | reverse complement strand
GTGTTTAGAATTACACAAGGTGTTCAGAGTTCGAAATTGAAGATGTTCAGTTTAATATTAAATAAGATGGTCGGAGTTTTAAGATTACGTAGAGTGTTTATAGTTTTGAAATTACATAAGTTGCTCAGAGTTAGAATTCATGTAAAAGATCCCCCCGAGACTTCAAAATGGTCCATTTAAAATGAACTATAAAGTCACAGTATAAAGGGGGGCGCCGAGAGTCAAAAAAAACGCAATAAGGAAAATAAATCCCTTTTTCCCTTTTCTAAGTACATGAAACTCAGTGTTTTCTTTGTTTGGGACAAGTTGGAAAATTTTTCAAACCCTGAAGTCCCTTTGGTTTTACAAATTTTGCTTTCCCAAAAAAAAGTACTCTTAAAAGAATTGGATCAGAAATTTAAAGCGGGGGATAAAACCGTAGAGTTCAGCTTAGTATCTAAGTTGCAAAACATCCAGAATATTTAGTCGTAGCTCATCGATGATGTTATTTATTAATTGCGCAAGGGTACGTTTCATCTGTAATTAAGGTAAAATTACTTTTAAATTGTTCCTTTTCAATATGTTCACAGAGGCTATTAAAAATCTTTTTCCATCGAGAATGATTACCTTCTCAGTCATTTTATAATCCACTGGCATATCACAAATACATTAATATCGAAATTACCTCCATTGCGATGATTTCCTTTTTCAAATAATAGCTGTCTAAGTGGGGAAAAGGATTTTAAAAGGGCCGGGGAGTTTTAATTTTTTTCCCCCCCTTTGGTTTTTTTTTTTTTTTTTTAAACAATATTAAGAAGATTCATAAATAATTTTGTGGCGTGTGGGGTGAGGGTGGTAGTTGTTTGTGTTGTGTTGTTGCATTATTATAATAATATATATATATAATATATACAAAATAATTTTTTTTTTTAAAAACACACAAACACACCCACATAAACACACAACCCCACATACACACCCCACACCACACACCACCCCCCAAAACACACACCCCACACACCCACCCACAACACAAATAAAAAAATATAAATATATATATATAAATATTTTGTGTGTGTGTGGTGTTTGTGTGTGTGTGTGTGTTGTGTTGTTGAATATAATAAAATCAAAAAAAAAAAATGAACACCAAAAAAAAACCCCCCCAAAAAAAGAAAAATTAAGATATAAAATAAATAGTATATACAAAAAAAAAAAAAACCCCAAAAAAACCCCCCGGATGCGAGTACACCTCAAACCCCTAAAAAAAGCCCTATTCGCTTGCTTACCTTTGCCCAAAGCAACGGAAAAAGGTAATTTTTTTTCAGATATTCTCCCTCAAAACAATTTTTTCCCTTTATTAAGAAACTGTCCCCGTCCCTTTTAAATTGGGGTTTTCCCCCCCCCGGGGGGGGCGCCTCTGAAATGCTGTCCCTTTCCCTCCCCCGCCCTCTATCTTTCTTCTTTTTTTTCCCCTGTTTTCATTCTCCCTCCTCTCTCTCTCCTCTCCTCCCTCTCAACTCTCCGCTCTCCTCTCTCTTCTCCTCTCTCATCTCTCCTCTCATCATCCTCTCTCTCCCCTCTCCCTCTCACCTCCTTCCCCCCTCTCTCTCCCACTCCTCACTCCTCCCCCTCCCCCCCCCTTCCTCTTCTCTCCATCTCCTCCTTCTCTCTTCTCTCCTCCTCCTCTCTTCTCTCTCTCTCTCTCTCACTCTCTCTCCCTCCTTCCCTCTCTCTCTTTTCTCTCTCTCTCTCTTTCTCTCTTTTACATTTCTTCCCTTAGGTCATTATGTTTTTCCTTTTCTTTATTCCGTAGTTTTCTAGTGATAACAAACTCATTAAGTTTTTTTTTCTAATTACTTTTTATTTTTGTTACTTATTCTTCCATTCTTATTATTCCATTTTTGTCTACGTCCCTGTGTTGCTTATTGCCTATGTCATTTTGGGAACGAACAAATTTTCATTAAATATATCCGCACGATCAATACCACATCCGTCGTAGAAAAGAAAAAAAGAAAGGAAGAAAAAGAAAAGAGAGAGAACGAAAAAGAGAAAAAAGAAAGAAAGAAAAGGTAAAAAAACAACACATAAAGGAATGGAAAATAAGAGAAGAGAATTGATTCCCCGTCCCCTTGTTAGTGTGAGTCTCCTCGTCCAATCACTAGGTACTCGTATTCATTATTTGTGGAATAAGTCCTCCCCTTAATCTTCCCTCAAGATTATCTTCCCCTAATTCTTCGCATTCCCCCCCCCCCCCCCCCCCCCCCCCCCCTCCCCCCCCCCCCCTTTCCCCCTTCTCCTCCCTTTCCCCACCCTCTGCCTCCTCCTTCCTTCGCCAACCTTCATTTCTTCCTCTTTAACCCAGGCTTATAATCAATCTCCTTAGCTACAGCCCCTCCTCCCCTCCCCCCCCCCCTTCCATCTCCCTTCCTTCACGCTTTCTACCCTCGTACCCATTCCTCCTTCCTCACTTTTATCCCCAGCCTTACTTCACTATTTTCTCCTCCTCGCGTCTCCCTGTTTTACCGCCCTTTCTTTCTCTCTCGTTTGGCTCTCTGTCTCATTTCCCTTTCCTCCCTTCCCTCTTCCTCTTCCCCCTTTCTCTGTCTTAAAACTCTTTTCCTTCCTTCCTCCCCCTTCTCCCCCCCTTACCCTCCCTCTCTCTCTCTTCTTTCTTTCTTCGTCTCTCTTGCTCGCTTCGCTCGCTTCCCTTCTGGGTAATCCTCTCAAGTTCTCTTTTCATGTTTCTATGCTTTCTCGATCTTTTTCTATCCCAAAATCTGCACCCCTGTCTGACTGTCGCTCCCACGTACAAACACCACGCACATACAAACATACGCACACAAAACCAAAGCACGCACGCACGCCCCGCACGCAGCAGACACACACACACACACCCCACACACACACACAACACACACACACACACACACACACACACACACACACAACACACCACACACACACACACAAACGCACACACACATACACACACACAAAACTAATGATCAAACAGTATCTCAATCTATTAATTTTATGCTATCAATTTTTTTTCTCTACCTTTTCCCTCTTCCTCCTACCTTCCGCTCTTCTTCTACGTCTATATCACCATCTATCAGTCTGTCCATCAATTCATTTGTCAATCAATCTCTGTCATGTTCTCGCCCCCCTTCCCCCTACCCCCCTTCTCCTCCTCTCCTTCCTCTTCCTCCCTCCTCCCCTCCTCCTCCTCCTCCTCCCCCCTCCTCCTCCTCCCCTCCTCCTCCTCCTCCTCCTCCTCCTATCCTTCCCCTTCCCCTCCTCCTCCATAGCGCTTATTTCATCTTGCTGGGGAGAGAAGGGCTTACAGGCGGCGGCCGGAGGCTTACGCGGCGCCGGCGATAAATCCCAGCGGCGAACGGGATTACTTCTCGGGTTACCAGAACGCCCCTCCGTCCCCCCCCGGATTGGACTGGGCCCCCGCCCGCATGGTGGGGCCGCGCCTGAGTGGGGGGGGCCGCAAATTTTTTAAGTACCCGAGGGCATTTTTTGCCGCCTCGCTCAAGCGGACGGGCTCGCTCACGGATATGAGTGCAGGGACAAGCACAGTTGCTCACGGACACGGACATACGCGCACCGATTCACACACACACACACACACACAACACCCACACAAGCCGCGCGCGGGCCCCGCGCTCCTGCATAACAAATCAACATTTCGAGGCAGCAAGGGAAGTTAACGCTTCCTCTCTCCATCCACTCCATTCCGTTTTATTCTCTCTCTTCTCTCCCTTTTCCTCCCCCCCCCCCCCCTTACAACCACTTCCCTCGCTTCCCAACCTCCATCAAC
This sequence comes from Penaeus chinensis, assembly GCF_019202785.1. NCBI lineage: Eukaryota > Metazoa > Arthropoda > Malacostraca > Decapoda > Penaeidae > Penaeus > Penaeus chinensis. The sequence goes on along the minus strand of NC_061828.1, from coordinate 29,517,966 downwards.
TCCTCTCCATCCCCCAACCCCCTCCCCCTTCCCCTTCCCCTTCCCCTTCCCCTTCCCCCCTTGGCTTTAATCCCCTTTATTTTGTCGAGGAGAGAACCGAGGGATAGGCCAAGGGGAGAGGCAAGAGGATAGGCGAGGGGAAGGATGAACACGTGGATGACGGGATTGAGGGAAGTGGGCCAAGGGAGAGAATAAAGGGCAAAAGGAGAGGAGATAAAGAGGAAGGTAATGATGGTAGATAGGATAGTGATTACAGAGATATGACATAGAAATGCGATATGAGGAATTTTGGTCAAGAGGAAAAATGTGAAAATTAAATTTCTTCATTTTTACCTTTTTTGCTATGGGTGATTAAAATGATTTTGGGCAATTACAAAATCAAAGGGGTATAGTAAAAAAAATTATTTTTTCATATCATCATAATAAATTAAGTTACATTTTTTTCCCTTATTTTTAGTTATTTTATTGTGTTATTATTGTATTATTCTGTTCCGTCTAAACGAAAGGGCTTTTAAAAGTATAGAGGGGCAGAAAAAGAAATTTAAAAAAGAAAAAAAACCCAGTATAATATAGTACGGGGACTCAAAGAAGAGCAAAAAATTCAAAAAAGATGTATTTCGCGATAGCATTTCACGCCAGGTAATAACACTGGCGGCATTGGCGAAGCAAAGCATCACACAATTCATACATTCACGAAACGCGTCTGGCTCAGAGTGCCTTACGCGTGGCTCCAACGAGGAAGAGTAGGATGACATGGAAATATATATATAAAAAAAAGGGTTTTTCATGGTGGAGGGGGGGGGGACGAGGAGGGGGGCTTTAAGAAGCTCTGTCCTCTGACGCATGATAAGAAGTTTTAGGGACTGAAGCCTCGTGATGTTGTTCCACGTGTCCAGTTTTTCAGGGGGGGGGGGGGAGGGGGAAGGATGGTATGCTGTCAGGGACGTGATTGGAGACTGGTGGGTGAGCGTAACGGTAGGGATGGTTGTTCGTAGACTCGTGGGTGGGGATTGGTGGTGGTTATGGTGATGATGTACGTCCCTAAAATGAGATTAAACATAGATTTAAAAGGAAAATAAAAGTTTAAAAGAAAATGAAAATTGCGATGGAAATGTGTCATCTTTTGGTAGAATATCTGGAGGTTGTTTGCTCATTAGCATACGCATTCAGAGCTTGGGAGATGACAGCATGAAAACACGATTTGCTGAAACATGAAAAGACGAACTTTTACAGCCATTGTGCTGAGTCTAAAAAGAATGATCAGTCCAAAGATATACCTAAAGCAAAAGAGTTATTTGCCGTTATGCAATGTAAAATATTGAACATTTATTTCGCTATTTTAAACCAATAAACCACTTTACTCCTGACGATACCTGCCTTCATTTAAAGTGTAAACCAAACCTGCATATCTTGTGAATAACTCATGTGTGCCTCCAGGGTCGAGCAAGGTTCAGCAAATGGAAAGTTCATCTGGGGCTTTGATATCGTTAAATGTTCGGGTGAAGTTTTGTCTTTTTCTAAGTGCGAATCATGATATTAGGTCGTTATGGTGTTTAAGAAGGCGATGGTTATATAAAAATAGGGTAATTGGCATTTCTATTTGCATATTCTGTTGATAAATGTCGTTGAATAATTTAAGGTCATATGTAATGTTAGTTTCCGCTCTCTCTCTCTCTCTCTCCCTCTCTTCATCTCTCTCTCTCTCTCTTCCTCTCACTCTCTCTCTTCTCCTCACTCTCTCTCTCATCTTTCTTATCTTTTTCTCTCCTCTTTTCTTCTCTATCTCTCTCTCCTCCTCCCTCTCCCCCTCTCTCCTCTCTCTCTTCTCTCTCTCTCTCCCCTCTCTCTCTCTCTCTCTTTCTCTCTCTCTTCCTCCTCTCTATTTCTCTCTCTCTCACATCCTCTCTCCCTTTCTCTCCTCTCTCCCTCCCCCTCCCCTCCCTCCCTCCCTTCCCTCTTTCCCCTCTCCCCCCCTCCTCTCTTCTCTCTCTCTCTCTCTCCTCCTCTCTCTCTCACTCCTCTCTCTCCTCTCTCTCTCCTCCTCCTCTCTTTTCTTTCTCTCTCTCTCCCACCCTCCCTCCCTCCCCCCTCCCTCCATCCCCCCTCCCCTCCCTCCCCCTCCCTCCCTCCCTCCCTCCCTCCCTCCCCCCCTCCCCCCTTCTCTCTCTTTTCTCTCTCTATCTATCTATCTCTCTCTCTTTCTCTCTTTTCCTCTCTCTCTCTCCCCCCTCATCCCTCCCTCCTCCCTCCCCCCCTCCCCCCCCTTCCCCCTCTCTCTCTCTCCCCGTCTCCTTTTCTCTTCTTCTCTCCTCTCTTTTCTCTCCCTCACTCTCTCACTCTCTCACTCTCCATCTCTCTCCTCTCTTCCCTCCCTCCCTCCCCCCCTCCCTCCCTCCCTCCCCTTTTTCTCTCCTCCTCTCTCTCTCTTTCACTCTCTCTCTCTTTTCCTCTCTCTCTCCTTCTCTCTCTCTCCTCTCTCTTCCCTCTCCTCTCTCTTCCTCCTCCTCTCTCTCTCCTCACTCTCTCTCTCTCTCTCTCCTCTCCTCCTCTCTCCCTCTCCTCTCTCTCTCTCTCTCTTTCCCTCTCCCCTCCCCTCTCCTCTCCCCTCCCCTCCCTCCTTCGCTCTCTCTCTCACTATCTATCTATCCTACTATCTATCTAAACTCTCTCTTTAATCCTCTCTCCCTCTCCCCTCTCCCTCTCCCTCTCCCTCTTCCTCTCCCTCCTTCCTTCCCTCATCTCCTCTCCTCTATCTCTTATCTACTATCTATCATCATCATCATCTCCTCTACTCTCCTCCTCCCTCTCCCTCTCCCTCTCCTCTCCCCCCCCCTCCCTCCCTCCCTCCCTCCCTCCCTTTCCCTCCCTCCTTCTCTCTCTTTCTCTTCCTCTCTTCTTCTTCTTCTTCCTTTTTCTTCTTCCCTCTCTCCCTCCCTCCCTCATTCTCCCCCTCTGGCTCTCATTCTTCCCCCTTCTTCTTCCCTCTTCTTCTTCTTCTTCCCTCTCTTTCCTTCCCCCCTTTCCCCCCTCCTTCTCTCTCTCTCTCTCTCTGTCTCTCCTTTTTCTTCTTCTTCTTCTTCTTCTCTTCTTTCCCCATCTCCCACCCTTTCCCCCCCTCCCTCCCTCCTCTCTCTCTCTTCTCTCTCTCTCCGCTTCTTCTTCTTCTCTTCTTCTTCTTCTTTCCTTGCCTCTCTCCCTCCCTCCCTCCCCCTTCTCTCTCTCCTCTCTGTCTCTCTCTCCTCCTCTTCTTCTTCTTCCTTTTGCCTTCTCTCCCCCTCCCTCCCTCCCCTCCCTCCCTCTCTCTCTCTCTCTCTCTCTTCTCTCCTCTCTCTCTCTCTCTCTCTCTCTTCTCCTCTCTCCTTTTCCTTTAACTTCTCTCATCTCTCTCTCCTCCTCTCTCTCTCCCCTCTCCGCCCCTCCTCACTCTCACCTCTCGTTTTTCTTTCCTCTCCCCTCTCCCATCCCTCCTCCTTCGCTCTCCCTCTCTCTCTATCTCTTATCTATCCTATTACTATCTATCTCTCCTATCTCCTTCTCTCCCTCTCCCTCTCCCTCTCCCTCTCCCCTCATCCCTCTCACTCTCCCTCATCCCTCTCCCTCTCTCTCTCCCTTCCTCTCCCTCCTCCCTCCCTCCCTCCCTCCCTCCTCCCTCCTCCTCTCTCTCTTCTCTGTCTCTCTTCTTCTTCTTCTTCTTCTTCTTCTTCCTCTCTCCCTCCCTCCCTCATTCTCTCTCTCTGGCTCTCTCTTCTTCTTCTCTTCCTCTTCTTCTTCTTCTTCCCTCTCTTCCTCCCTCCCTCCCTCCTTCCTCTCTCTCTCTCTCTGTCTCTCTCTTCTTCTTCTTCTTCTTCTTCTTCTCTTCTTCCCTCTCTCCCTCCCTCCCTCCCTCCCTCCCTCCCTCCTTCTCTCTCTCTCTGTCTCTCTCTCTCTCTTCTTCTTCTTCTTCTTCTTCTTCTTGCCTCTCTCCTTCCCTCCCTCCCTCCTTCTCTCTCTCTCTGTCTCTCTCTCTCTCTTCTTCTTCTTCTTCTTCTTGCCTCTCTCCCTCCCTCACTCCCTCCTTCTCTCTCTCTCTGTCTCTCTCTTTCTCTTCTTTTTCTTCTTCTTGCCTCTCTCCCTCCCTCCCTCCCTCCTTCTCTCTCTCTCTGTCTCTCTCTTCTTCTTCTTCTTCTTCTTCTTCTTCTTCTTCTTCTTCTTCTTCTTCTTCTTCTTCTTCTTCGTCTTCTTCTTTCTCTTCCCTCTCCCCTTCCCTCCCTCTCTCCCTCCTTCATTGCATATATGAACCCCCCAAGTGAAGTGGCTCTGGAAAGGACACCTCGGCGTCCAAGGTAAATGTTATCTGTCAGAGTCTCTGTTCTGTTGGTTTAGCCGGAGTTCCGCGATAGGGATGCTGGAGAGAGGGGGATAGAGAGAGCTAATGCAATAAAAGGAGATAACTGAGCGCATAGAGAAGTGACGAATGAAGTTTAAAAATAAAAGGACATAACAGACAACAGAGAGAAGAACTGAATGATGTTTAGATAGGGAATTGGATAACAGGAAACAGTGAGAGGAGATGGGCGATGAATGGAAAGAAAAGTGGATGACAGGAAACAGAGAAGTTACGAGAATGTGATGTTAGGATGATAGAGACAGAGGTACAGATATATGGTAAAACAGCAAGGTTTAGGACCATGGATAGAATACATTTGCGACGATGAAATCATCTATCGAACACAATGCCGTCCGGGATTCTTGCACTTGCCTTAGAAATCCACATTTGGTAAGAGGGATGCTAATCCTCCCTCCTTCGCCGCCGCCGCCGCCGCCGCCGCCGCCAGCAACAGTTTCGCGGGAATCCCAACGCAGGGGTAAATGAAGGCACCGCGGCGCTCGAGATCCATAAATTGTTACAAGTGGCAAATAACCCAGCGGGGCCCGAAGTTTGGTGCTTATACATTTTCTTTTAACTTTCCCTCCGTTAAACTTTTAGAAAATTTATGACGAGGGAATGGAATAAAATATGATGGAGATACTAGGTGGAATTCCTGAGGGCTTGTGCGACGCAGGAAAAATAAGGGAGGAATTAATGTTTCATTGTTGTGTTGCAATTATATTACGGGCATTTGCATTCCAAAGCAGCGTTCGTCTAGATTTGCAGCGAGCACCTTGTGGCACTGTGCCGTAAGACGTGTATTGGTGCCGCTGTCGATACGCTGCAAACTTTATGCTCCGCTGCCAAGATTCAAACGCGATGTGATCCGTTTTTTTTTTTTTTTTTTTTTTTTTTTTTTTTAGATGCCAGGTCCGCTTCAGCATTACTATTCGATGTGCAATGTTAAAACATGGATTCGTCCCCTTTTTTATTCAGTCTCTCAATTTGCCGGCGCTCTCTGGCGTCCGCCCCCTGCCCGGCCCTCCCCTCACCCCCACCTCTCGCACCCCCCTCCTTGGGGTGACGAGCCCAGCTCCAATCTCTCGCCCACCTCCCCTACGACCCTAACCCTTCTCTTCCCCTTCCCCTAACCGTACCCCTACCCATGCCCATATCCCTACCCATACCCTTACCCGCACCCCTACCTATACCCATACCCGTGCCCATACCCCCACCCATACTCATACCCCTTCCCATACCCATTACCCTACCTATACCCATTCCCCTACCTATACCTATAGTCATACTCTGACCCATACCCGTACCCATACCCCGACCCAAAACCCTACCCATACCCATACCTATACCCATACCCATACCCGACCCATACCCATACCCCGACCCATACCCACATCCCTGCCCGGCCACCCCTCCCCCCCCCTCCCCCCCTCCCCGAGTGCTTTCGCCCCTGACTGATGAAATGGGAATTCTTCGCAGGCGATCAGTTCTTCGTCCGAATTCACTCGGGGCTCCGGCGCACAGCTACAGCGTTGAGTGGTATTGATTTGAAATAAAACGCGGCCGGGGTTCATGCTTCTGTTTAATGTTCGACGGCGGCTTGACATCGATGAATAGGTTCTACTTTGATTTACTCGTAATTGTGGGCGGAATCATTGGTTTCTCCTTATGTCTGTACGTTTGTTTTTGTGTCTCTGTGTCTTTTTCTCTGTGTGTGTGTGTGTGTGTGTGTGTGTGTGTGTGTGTGTGTGTGTGTGTGTGTGTGTGTGTGTGTATCGCTGGACAAATTAACATGTCACCCCCCCCCCCCCACACACACACACACACCC
>NC_061828.1:29476771-29486771 GCF_019202785.1 Penaeus chinensis | reverse complement strand
CCCTCTCCACATCCTCTTCCGTCTTCCCCCGCCCCCCCCTCTCCCTCCCCTTCCCACCCCTCCCCCTCCTCCTGCCAGCAGTGCCATCTCTTGGCGAGTGTAGCAATTTAGATCTCAAGTGACACAGACGACGTCATTCCGTCCTGGATATTTCTCCTGCACTTGTGGCACGTCTGACTGTGACGTTGGGAGGAATGTGCTTATATGTTTATATATATATATTTTAGTGTTCTGGGATTCAGAAGAAAAAAGGAGATATGAATTCGTAGGTCCTACTAAAAAATGGACGGGTTACCTTTGCGCTCTGATACTGGATATATATATATATATATATATATATATATATATATGTGTGTGTGTGTGTGTGTGTGTGTGTGTGTGTGTGTGTGTGTGTGTGAATTTTTCTTTTTATAATATCTATGGCGACCTCGTTAAGCTCATTATTGCTGTAACTTACAGAATAGAGAATATCTTTTCCTCTCCCTTTCTGATGGATATTTATATTTGGTTAGTATATGCACATGTCTGCTATCTTTTGTAGGTGACGTTCGACTAAAATGAAGTTGTCATGGACACAGATATTTTTACCATCGGCCGACGGTGATTAGATCAGACTCGAATGCTGGTTCTTAGAATGGAATGTTTACTCCTGATTTTTTTTTTTTTTTTTTCTAAAATAAGTCGAAATTGGAAGATGCAAACAAGAAGACAAATGATTAAGACATGTTAATGATAACTTACTTGATAATAATAAGAATTGATAAACACTATATTGAAGAATGACAGTGACAGTAACTGATAAACAAGAAATAAGAAACATAATGATGGGAATTGGTGAACACAAAATTAAGAAACATGATTTTTTTCCCTGTAGTTCGTTCTCCTATCTTTCTTTTTAATCCGTGACGTACGTGTTGCAGCTATTACTAAATTGTCGCGAAGCTAAATATAACGCGAAATAGAAGCTCAGTATGAGACGACGCAAAAGCAAGGGAGAGATAAAAAAATCCTCTCCTCCGTGCATGTCTCACGAAGCGAATGTACGGTACAAACTCGTTCCGATGGAGATGTGTACCGTAGATTTTTTCCCCCGTTACTTTTGTGCCATCTTCCATAAGACTCATCAATGAAGTTTGTTCGTTTTTTTGTTTTTTTTTGTTTGTTTTTTACGGAAGCATTTGAGAGTTAGTTCCTTGTTGGAAATGTTTTCGTTGCGCAAACATTTGAGTTCGTCGTTGATGTTTTTGTTATGCGCCCTGAATGTCTTTGGCCCGTAATGCATGTCTCCTGTTTTACTTCGCTCGGCTCGGGTTCATCCAGAGAGATCAGTCGGTAATTGGTGTTTACCACAGACAAACCTGTCGTCAGAGTTTTTTTTTCTTTTCTTGTCGTACTTATTTGTTCTTTTTTGTTATTGTTATTGTTATTGTCGGTATTATTATTTTTTTTTTTACTGTTATTACTATTATCGTTATCACTATCATAGTCACTGTTACTATTATAATAATAATTATTTTTAGTTGTTATTATATTTTTTTTATTATTATGGTTGTTGTTATTATCATAATTATTACTATTTATCATCATTATTATTATCATTATTATCATCATCATCATAATTGTTATCACCATCATCATCATTATCATCATTATCATCCCTCTTAGCCCCTTGCCCGTGCCCCCCCCCCCCCCACCCCCTCCCGTCTTAATCAAAGCTCTTGCCAGAAGTTAAAACTCCGAAAAAAAGTCTTTCACTGTACGTCATTACCAATAATTGATTTCCGTGGCGCTGGGGAATGGATGGTTTACTTCTAACTTTTTTCGGAGGAAAAGTTACAAGCAGAGGGACCTGATGAAGGCGCAATACAGCGCGTCCTCAGCCAGCTCTTCACGTAGGCCTATTCTCTCTATCTCTTCATTCAGTTTTTTTATCATTTTATTTTTATGCTTTTTGTCAGTAAGGAGGCATTATTTTTATCAGTAATTTTTTTTCCTTACACACACACACACACACACACACACACACACACACACACACACACACACACACACACACACACACACACACACACACACACATATATATATATATATATTTACCTATACGTACATATTGCAGACACTAGGAACTCTTTTATTCTTTTAGAAAAGGAAATGCAGACAGAATCTATCTCTCCCTCCAACTGCAAATGCGTGTGAGAGACCGCGCGGTGTTCAGACGACCCCGCAGCACTTAACCTTCGCCAGTGAGAGATCCGGCTCAACACTTTAGCAAACTTGGTTCTTCCCGTCATTCAAAAAATAACTTTTAAACTCTCGGCAAAGAACAAAAAAAAAAAAAAAAAAGAAGGAAGAGGAGGGAAAAAAAATCGAGGTTGCCAAATAAGTTCCATCAGAGGAAATTCTTAAAATTCCTGGGTCGTCTTTTATACACACTGAAGCATCAGAGGACGAAGGAGGCGGGGGAAAGAAAATGCAACGAGAGGGGAAGAAAAGGAGAGAATAAGGAGAACGTGAAAGGGAAATTAAAGAGAAGGAAAACTTTTGCCGTTGCGTGTGTATCCACATCTAACTCTCTTTCTCCTCTCTCTCTCTCTCTCTCTCTCTCTCTCTCTCTCTCTCTCTCTCTCTCTCTCTCTCTCTCTCTCTCTCTCTCTCTCTCTCTCCCTCTCCTCTCCTCTCTTTCTCCTCTCTCTCTATCCTATCTATCTGTCCATCTATCTATCTATCTATCTCCCTCCCTCCCTTTTTTTCTCTCATTGACACAAACACACACACACTCTCGCGCGCGTATGTATAGTCTTCACTTTTTTTTTCTAAAGAACACAAGATTCTCTGCTGTCTGCAATCTCTCCAGAAATAGAGAACACTATTGCTTTAACATTTTTTTGCCGTTCACGTTTTTATTCGGAAGCTGTGGATGCTCAAGCCCCGCGGCCGTCGTGGTTTAGTCTTCCAAGGCGCCGTTGATGTTCCCTTCTTGCATAGAGGGTGATTGTCTTAATTCTGTGTTATTACTATAGTCTAGTTGCTAATGTCGCTTTTTGATATTGTTATCAGTAGTGTTAGTGTTATGGCTATTACTATTTTTGCCGCTACTTTTATCTGTTTTATCATTACTGTTTAGATTATTATTTTTTTAATGTTATTGGTATTTATATTTGTGTATTGTTATCATATTTGCGTTTAGCGTCGGGAGAAGGGGAGTAGAAATAGTAGCCCGAGACACTGAAGGTGGTCTGGGTCAAGAGGAAGCTTCTCAGGGGACGATCTGAAGGAGGTGCGTCGTCCTCAAGCGCTTGCACTGGGCAGGTGGGGTGTGCCTGGAACTCGGCCGGAAAAACGAGGGGCACCGCCGATGGCAAGAGTGCGGGCGGCGATCACTGAGGTGTGTTGCTTCGTGTGTGTGTGTGTGTGGGGGGGGGGGGGATAAATACACTAGAATTCTTTATCTATATCTATGATAAGATATGTTTATATTTATGTACTTAAATCTCATTTTCGGTATCTCGTTATTGAGCTATGTAATGTATATTAAAACCGTATATTCATCAAACTCAGACACCCACACGCGCGCGCAAAATAAAACAAGATAAAACAAAAACATCACAGGCATTCCCACCCCCGGTGCCCACCTCCGCGAGGCCCGGGGCACGCGGGAGGTGACGATCCGAGCGAGGGCAGCAGAAGCCTCCATTCGCCTCGCCCTCACGCAGACCCGACCTGGCGTCCTCCCGGCCATATCTCCCGGAATCTCCCGAGGACGAATGAGGCAGCGGAGGCAAACGGTATGAGTGCGAGTGTGGCGCCGTGGGAGGGCAGCGGAGGGTGGAGGAGGTGGGGGGAGGGCATGGGAGGGGAGAGGAGGGGGATCCTTACCGATGGATATTTATGTAGGAGGTCGCTAGGTGTCTTCGTGGGGCAATATAATGCTCTAACAGGAAGCTGTCAAGAGGGAGGTCTCTCGCACTTTCTATACACATTAAGCCCTTATGGACGGTGGTTTAGGGCAGAGTCTGTCGGCGTGATTTAAAGGTGATATTGAACTCCAGATTTCTCAAAAACACGTTTTCGTTTAGATTCCTTTGTGTTGTAGTTGTTTGCTAATGTTGCATTTGTTATAGTTGTTTATGTAATAATATTCTTATTATCTGCCAGCATATATATCCTACATATATAGCACACATGTGCATTAGATTGAAAAAAACAACCTTATTTTCCTATTCTCATCAGCATATCTACCACGTATCTTCCAACCTTGATTTTCAGTTTCTTCATCACATCTTCAAGAAACACATTTTCTGCCCCCCACACGGAGCACCGAAATAGTCGCTCATCCATTTTTCACCATCCTTATACGTTATTATTTCCATTGCAAACACCGGCCCTGTTGTCTCATGGGGGAAAGAAAGTTATAGCGTGCGATGGCCTGTGTGTACAGCGAGACAGTGTAAACTTCGTAACTTTGATCGCGTTAGTATGTAAAGAGCCAGGAGAGGAGAGCACCAACAAAGACCGCTTGCTGGGGAGAGGGGAAGGGGGGAGAGGGGAAGGAGGGGGAGAGGGGGGAAAGGGGAGAGTTTATGTGGGTGAAAGAGGGGGGCTAGGTCTAAATATTTTGCCTTCGGAGGATGGAATGGATTGGATTCGGTTGTTTTCAGAGTATTCTTTACACTTTTTTTTCTCTTGACTTTTCCGACTTTTTCAAATTAGATCGATGTTGTTATAATGTTTATCAAAATAGTCTTCAAGTGTAGTGTAGATTGGTTATAGTAGTAGTAGCAACAGCAGCAACGTTACAGAAGCAGTGGAATTGTTGTTTTTATTTTTTATATTTATATTTTTTGTAGTCATCATCTCCTAAAAATATCCTCACCTCACCTCTTCATCTTTCACTTTTCCTTTTCGTGCTTTTTTTATTAATTAACACTTTTTTGTTGCAGGTGTTTTTACTCCCAAATAAAACAAAAACTCCTGGCAGAAAGGAAACGCTTTGCTTACGTCCATCATCCACGAAACATTAGTAAGAAACAATAGTACTAAGAACTAAGACAAACTTCTTTCCCCTCCAGAGAAGAAAAAGAAAAATAAGTCGAAACAGAAGGAAGTGCGCGGGTAAAGAAAGAAAAGCAAGTGTTTACTTAACATTGAGGGCGGCGAGAGGGAAGCAGACAGCGTGGTCCACTAGTCAATATTTGGACACCGGACACCTTACACCCGTGTTCCTCGCCCTCTCCCTCTTCCCCTCCCCCTCCCCTGGGTAATACCCTGCCCAGCCACCCCCTCCCCTACTTCTTCCTCTCCTTCCTCTGCCATATTGCCCCTTTCTTATAACCATTTTTTTCTCTCCCCCTCTCTCCTTTCTACTCTTTCTCTCCCATACCACCTCCTCCTTTAATCTTTCCTCCATGCCCTCTTTCCCTACCTTCCTTCCTCCCTCCCCAATTACCTCCCCTCCACCCTTTCTCTCCCCTACCGCCCCCTGTATCCCTCTCCCGTCCCCTGCCATAACACCCACAATCCTCTAAGACGTGAATATTGGACCCTTGTAAGGAACGCATATGAATGGATTAAAGTTTTTTCTTTTTTTTCATACGTATATACTAGTTTCTTCAAGGGGTTGGGATGTATGGAGGAGATGAAAAGGGCCCAGGGGAGCTTTACCGACCTGAAATGGGATTTAATAGATTTTAAGATGTAGGGGAGCTAAATTTTTTTTTTTAGGAACATGAGAGAAAGTGGAGGTAAAAGTTTGGAATGTCTGAATAAAGGAGAATGGACACGGGGACGGGATTGTGGGTATTAATGGGGTAATTTGTACAATAAGTTATTGTAGGATTGTGTCAAGATGTACTTGTGTGTTTGTGTGTGTGTGTGTGTGGGTGTGTGTGTGTGTGTGTGTGTGTGTGTGTGTGTGTGTGTGTGTGTGTGTGTGTGTGTGTGTGTGTGTGTGAGTGTTCATGAAATCGATATTCTCTTTCTTTTCTTCCCTTTCCCCTTATTATAAATGGTCTTTGAATTATATTTGCATAATTGAATACTAATTCTCTTCTGTAGAACTGATGGTGCTGCTGTCGTTGATAATAATAACACCAGAGATAACAACTTTGATTTACCAGAATAGCTGCCCTTCGTGTTTTTAGCATAACTTGCATAGCCGTCGTCATTTTCATCCTGTTGCGTAATGACAAAGACTTTTTTCCTGTATTGAAACGAAAGGGAAACAGAGCTATCAAGTTAACAGAGGCCCAGTGTTTGCTTCCGCCTCACAAAGATAAAAGACTTGTTTATATTCTTCTCCTTCCCGATGTCCAACCCTCTCTCAACCGCAAACACAACACACGTCACATCAGAGCTCAAGTTAACCAGATAAAGAGAAGATTCCTAATATTTACTCCTTGAAAACGCATTTCGGAGTCTGCCAGAGGCAAGATGTTGTTTCCTTTTTTTTTCTTGAGGGGGGGAGGGGGAGGGGGGAGGGGGAGAGAAAAAGCAAATAACGCCACTTAATGTTCCCTTGTAAATGGCCAGCGTTGAGAGCTGTTAAGGACATATTGTTATGTTTGTGAATTGGTATAAGTTCTCGGTGTTGTATTTCATCTTTCTACAGACCCCCACTCTCCCTTCTTCAGAGACATGTATTTTGCGATCAGGATTTCGATTATTCAACTATCTTCTTTTGCTCCAAAGGAAACATTTATAAATGCTTTAGTTCATACCTCCTTCCTGTTCATCGTTTCAATAAAATAGTTAACATCAGTTAGTTTATTCCTTTATTTACCACCCTGGCTAACTGCACAGGCGCGGGTACTTTTGATGCATGGTCATAACATTATATAGTGGTATTACATTTGAAGTTTTGGCCTATAACATTATTATGACAAGCCCTACATCAGTTAAAGGAAAGGAACAATTTCACAGTCCTTTATCTACTCATCTGCCACGCCGGCGTACAGCTTGGGCGTGGAAAGGCATTGCTACATTTGATACGCGGTCATGTGATACTACATTCCAAATTTAGGATACAACATAAGTATATCTTCTGAGTCATCAGATGATATGGAAGGGTTACATAGTTCTCCGTACCTCATGCTAGGTGGTCTGAAAGGCTGTAACACATGGCACTCTGAGATATAATGTACAAGTGTTCGCTTATATTCTTCATTACACAGTTTACATTCAGTTTCTTCGACATTACAAACTGTACTGACCTGCCAGTACAATCTATATCCAAGCCTGATTCTTGCGGTCACAATATCACACTGTTGTTCATGTTTATATAAACCATAGATGAATGAATCTTGCGTAAAGCTGCCATAGTGCTTTATGCTACAGCTTTTAGGGTGTTGAGAATTAATCAACTCAGTCAAACCCTCTTTGAAGGAAGCTTTGAAGTTTACATCAGTAAGTCAAATGCGGGTAGCGTATGCCGTAGACTTGCACCGTTGATTTACTGATGTTCTAATATCCAGTGTATATATATAGATAGAAAGATATAAATAGATAGATAGATAGATACGCTGATAGATTAATAAATATACAGATAGATAGAATCACTGATAGATAGATAACTATTCAGATTACTTAACAGCTTGCAATTTTCTTGGAGGTTTAGAGACAGCCTTACGCCAAGTGTATGTGTGTGCATGTGTGAGTGGGGAGGGGGGGGGGGTGAACTGACAGACAGATAAGGAGAGGCAGACAGATAAGGAGAGGCAGACAGAGGGAGGGACAAGATCTAGTTGTAGATAGTTATATACACAGATATGTTCAGAAATAACGTGTGTGGACATGTTGACATATATAGTCAAACAGATAAATTTATATATGTGTGTGTGAAGCTATTTGCAAATAGGTAGTAAATAGAAGGAGTAAAGTACAGTAAAGTAAAATACAATAATTAAAAGATGCTAGTGATCGAAGAAAACTAGAAAAAGGTAAAGAAATAAAGAGGAGATATTCCCTGCAAGAGATAATAAAGTTCAGTTTAACAGAGACTCGGTGGGGGGGGGGGGGGGGGGAAGCGAGCCCAGGACAAAAGGCCGAGGTTTGTGATTCTAACACAGGAGGAACGGGCAATAAAAGCTGAAGGTACACCCAGTCTTAGACGAGGCTGCTATTTACGTGCTATTTGAGGCTAAACTCTTGGCACTGTGCCACAAACACACCCTCCCTCCCCTTCTCCTTCTACTCTCTCTCTCTCTCACTCTCTCTCTCTCTCTCTCTCTCTCTCTCTCTCTCTCTCTCTCTCTCTCTCTCTCTCTCTCTCTCTCTCTCTCTCTCTCTCTCTCTCACTCACTCTCTCTCTCTCACTCTCACTCTCTCTCTCTCTCTCTCTCTCTCTTTCTCTCTCTCTTTCTCTCTCTCTCTCTCGCTCTCTCTCTCTCGCTCTCTCTCGTTCTCTCTCTCTCTCTTTCTCTCTCTCTCTCTTTCTCTCTCTCTCTTTCTCTCTCTCTCTCTTTCTCTCTCTCTCTCTCTCTCTGTCTCTCTCTCTCTCTCTCTCTCTCTCTCTCTCTCTCTCTCTCTCTCTCTCTCTCTCTCTCTCTCTCTCTCTCTCTCTCTCTCGCTCGCTCTCTCGCTCTCTCGCGCTCTCGCTCTCTCTCTCTTTCTCTCTCTCTTGCCGCTCTGCCTTTGATAACTCGTTTTTCCACTTTCTTCTATCTTGCCTACATTCTCCAGTGTCATATCTATTCCTTTTCTTATCTTACTTATCTGCCATTTCTACCTTCCTCGCCCCATTTCTCTTTGAGTCTTGCTTTCATTCCGTTTGTTAACCCTCTCTCTCTCTATTCCTTCTTCCTCCGTTTCCCTTTTCACATCCTCCACTTCAGTTCTCCCAGTCTCTCTCTCCCTCAATTCTTAATGCTACGTGTGTCTCCCCTTTCCAATTTTGAGTTTCACTGTGGATATGAAAATATGATAACGTTTCTTTCTTTTCTTCTCTGTGTATTATAACTAAGCATCAATGTTGAGAACAATAAAGATTGCATGACTGTTATAACGAACTCTTGACCTTTCGCTTTTCCCCTTCTGTGTGTGTATTTGTGTGTGTGTGTGTGTGTGTGTGTGTGTGTGTGTGTGTGTGCGTGCGTGTGTGCAATAAAAACTATTAGATAGTGGGGAATGCGAGACCTTGAGACCCTGAATCAGCGCTCGCCCTTCCGAACGCCAACGATAAGGGCAGCGCAGGAGTAAGCCATTTGAAACCCTGAAGCCCGAAGGAACGAGCTCGTAGGAAGGGAAAGCACTCGAGTCTCCCCTCAGCGGTGTGCCACAGCCATGCTTCTGGGGTGCCTCGGTGTATGCCACGTTCTGAGAGCCACACACGCAGTGAATACTATCTTGGGATTCCTAAGTAGGACCTGTTGGGATTACCTGTGTAGGACCTTTTGAAATTTTCTACGTAAGCGAAGCTTGTTATTTCTTTCGTGAGCGTGACCAGTTGAGATTTCGTAAATAGGACCTATTGGGATTTCGTGAGCGGGATGTATTGCGATTTCTTTCGTGAGCGGGACCTGTAGGGCTTCCTGAACCTGTCCTGTTGGGATTTCTTTCGTGAGTGGAATCTGTAGGGACTTCCTGACCTGACTTGTTGGGATTTCCTGAGCCTCGGGGTTTCTTTCCTAATCCTGACCTCCCGGGGTTTTTTCCTGTACCTGACTTGTTGGGATTTCTTTCTTGAGCCTGAGCTCCCGGTACTTCTTTCCTGAGACTGGCTTCCCGGGATTTCTTTCCTGCGCGAGACCTGGTGCCTTTAGGGGAGCGAGTAGTTGCCCCGTATTTTGCCGGTCCCTCTTAGCAATAACAACATACAAGCCCATAATCGGATTTGCAGTGAACCCTCGCTACCGCAGGCTGAGTGGGCGGGCTAAGGGCCCGGCGAGGGAGGGCGGGGGAGGGAAGGGGAGGGCGATGAGGGCGGGGGAGGGCGGGGGTGGGCCTTGGAGGGAAGGGGAGGGCGGTGAGGGCGGGGGAGGGCGGGGGTGGGCGTTGGAGGGAA
>NC_061828.1:29441771-29466771 GCF_019202785.1 Penaeus chinensis | reverse complement strand
TCTTCTCTCTCTCCCCTCCCCTCCCCACTCCACCCTCTCTCCTCCCCGCTTTAGCGTTTTTTTTTTCTTATACTTTCCTCGATCTTTGCCCCCTTCTATTTTTTCTCTCTCCCCTCCTTTTCCCTACTCTCGCCCCTCGTTTCCCCTCTTCTTTTCTTTCCCCCTTTTCTGTTTATCTCCTTCTAGTGATTTTTTCTCTTCCTCTTGTAAATACTCTCATCTCCCCTCTTTTTTTCCTGTTCCCCTCGTCTCTTTTCGTCATTCCGGCTTCTACCTCTCCCCTCTTATCATTTTCCTTTGTTTCTTTTCTTAATTCCCCTCTTTTTTTTTTTTATTTCTTTACCCCTCTTTTTTTTCCCCCCTCCTCCCCCAACATACCTTGAACCAACCTTACTCCCTTCTCGTCAACTACTTCCAACGACTCGTCTCCGCCCTTCACTTCCTTTTCGTCTCTGCACTCACTTCCGTCTTCTCTTTCACCCTCTTCTCACCTCTCTCACCTCTTCCCCTCTTTCGATTTTAGTTCTATTTTTCCCTCCCCTCTCCCTCGTTCCCTCTCTCTCTCCCCTCTCTCCCCTCTTTTCATTCCCTCTTCCTCCTCTCCCTCTTTGCCCCTTACCGTCCCCCTCTCTTATTTTATCCCCTCTTCCTTTCGTTCCTTCTTTTTTTTCCCCCCTCACTCCCTCTTTTTACTTTTAACATCTCCGTCCTCCCCCTCTTCCCCTCTCCCCCTCTTTCCCCCCCTCTCCGTCCCCCCTTCCTTTTTCTCCCCTCTTTCTTTAGTTTGATTCCATCGCTTTTTCCCTTTTCCCCCAGTTACCCCTCTTTTATTTTCTTTTATTCCTTTTTTATCTTTTTGGTCCTCTCCCCTCGCTTCCCAGTTTCCCTTACTTCTTTTTACCACCATCTCCTCCCCACTTTATCCCTTTTCATTCTTTCCCCTCTTTTCCTGGCTCCTCTTCAGGGTACCCCCTCCCTCCTCATCTCTCCCCCCTCTTTCTTCTTCCCTCTTTCCGGTCTCCCCTCTTCATTTTGTCCTCCTTTTTTTTCCCCCGGTTCCTCTCCCACCCTGTCTCCTCCTTCTTCCTTGTCCCCTCATCCCCAACTACCTAACTTCTCTCCTCACCCCCCAACCTTACTTCCCACTTAACTCCTCCCCTCTTTCCTTCCCTCCCTCCCCTCTGTTCCCCCTCTCTCTCCCAACTTCCCCTCCCCAACTCCACATCCCCCTTTACGCTCATCTACAACTTACCCCAACTCACCCCCTAAACCTCCTCAATAACTACTCCTACTTGCTTCCTCCCCTCTCCCCAACTCTCGTCTTACTCCTCAACTTACTATTTTTAACCATGACACACTACATCAACTCACTCCTTCGAACTTCGTTTGATCCCCAACTACACCACTCAGCCTTACCCCCCAACTGACTTCTTTCTACACCCCAACTCAGACTCCCTCCCAATCCCCAACTTACTTCTCAACTCACTCACTATTCCCTCCCCTCTTCTATCCCCAAATACCCTGATCCCCTCTCCCCAACCACCCATCTACTGCTCGTCCCTATCCCCCCCAACTAGTTGCCTCTCCTCCTCCTCCCCCAACTCACACGTTCCCCTTCTCCCCCTGTCTCTTCCCAACTTCCCCTTTACTAACTCCTCCTCCGGCCCATCATTCCCCAACTCCCCTTCTTCCCTAACTCTCCTACGCTACTAAAACTGTCCTTCCAGATCTTCCCTCCTCCTCCACACCAAGTCACCCCAACTACTCTTACGACTTGCTACTCCACTTACTCCCCACTTACGTTTCCACTCGTGTGTCCCGTCCCTCTCACGTCGCTGTTCCTCCCAGCTCCATCGTGCTCTCCCCCATCCCCTTCCTCCCTGTCTGTCCTCTGTACTCTCACTTTAACTCACAACTACTCATACTTTCCTTATAACAATTCGTAGATCCCCAACTGAACTCCCCCATTTACCCAAACTTCGTTCCCTACTCCAACCTCCCCTTCTTTCTCGACCCCTTACTACTCCTTCCCTTTTTTCCCTCATCCCCTCGAAAGAATCTCCCCCAACTCACTAGAGATCCTACTCCCCAAACTCCTCCCTACACTCCCCTTCTCCTTCTTCTCCTCCCCCTTCCTCCCCTCCCCTCCATGAATCCGTCCACGTCTCCTCCCCCCTCTCTGTCTCCCCCAACCTCTCTACTACACCCCTCACCCCTCCATCCTCCCCAACTCCTTCCCCGTTCTCTTCCTCCCTCCCCGCGCCCCCAACTCCCCTTCTCCTTCGCTTCTCTCTCCCTGCTCTGCTACCCATCCTCCTCTTCCACTTCGCTTGTCTCATTCCCGTACTTCCCCAACTCACTCGCTCAACTTTCCCCTCTCCCCCACTCCCCCTCTCCCTCGCCCCAACTCCTAACTCCCCCTTCGCTCCTCGACCACACTTTCCCCTCCCCCCCCCAACTACACTAACTTTCCATCTCTCCTCCATCCCCAAACTCCCCTTCTTTCACCACTCCTTCCTCCCAACTTCCCCTTCTTCCTTCTCTCCTCAGAACCCCAACTTCAACTTACTCACCTTCTACCTTGCCACTCCACTCACTAACTTAACTTCCCCTCTCGCCCAACTCCACGCTACCTCTCTCCCCAACTCCAAGTCCCCTATCCCGCCTTACTCATCCCCCGTCCAGCTCTCATTCCTTCCCCAACAGTCCCTACTCTCCCCCAACTCCAACTCGCCCTTCTCGTCCCCAACTTCCCCAACTATTACCTACTCAACTCTCCCCCCAAACGATCTCCCCCTTCTTTCTCTCTCCTTCCTTCTTCCCGACTCCTCCCCACATCCTCTGCCCCCTTTCCCCCTCCTCCCTTTCCCCAACCTTCCAAACTTTCGCTCCCCACTACTTACTCCCTCCATCTCCCCCCAAACTTAATTCTCCCCTCTCCCTCAACTCATCCCCCCTCACCCCAATCTTCCCCTTCTCAACTTCTTCTCTCCCCCCAACTCCATAACTTACGTCCCCACCTATCAACCTCCACTAACTTCCACCTTCCTCTCCCCATCTCCCACACTCCCGCCCAACTCTACGCCCAAACTCACTTAACATTATCTTAGACTTTAGCGATCCTCCCCTCTCTACGTACTCATACCCCAACAAACCTCCCCCGCTTTTTCTTCTGAACATCCCCTCCCTCCCCACTACTTTGATCATCCTCCCACTGCAACTCTTCCACTTTCACCTACCACACTCTAGCCCCTTCCCTCCCCCCAACTTTGCCCCAACTCTTTTCAACCGCCTCCACATCCACACTCGTCACGTACTCTACGTTCCCCAACCCCTTCCTCCCAACTTCCCCTTTCCTTCACGCTTCTCCCTAACTCCCCCCTTCTCTCTACCTTACTACTTACTCTTAACTTCTCCCGACTTCACATTAAACTCCCCTTCTCCCTGTCGCCTCCCCACCCCCTACAACCCCTACTCATGAAGATCCCATCCCCAATCCCTCCCATAACCATCCGCCTCCCCACTCGCACGACCCGTACCTCCCTCCCTACGCAATTAAGGGAACCCTATCCCCTTGTTATACATACATCTCCACTCCCACCATTCAATCCTCCCACGAACACCATCAACCAATCGCCCATAAACACATCCCCCCCATACATCCACCTCGATCCCCACCTACCCAGACTCCCACACCCCAGGAACGTCAACCATACCCTCCATTCTCACAAACCTTCTAGAGAATAGAGATCACCAGTCCCTCACCAAACACCTACTCCATCCACCATCCTATCGGGGGGGATACCATATACGACTCCTCTCCCTTTGCAGCATCCTTCACCCAGGCGATAATCTCTTTTGACACACCACCAGACCGGCCACCATCCAACCGCACCGGGCTACATATATACCGCGTTGACCCAGACCTCACACGCTGAGATCAGGTCCATCCGATCACAGGCATTCGAACATTGTGCGCCGGAGGCCTGGCTGGAGAGATGACGCCAGAACCTAACACATGCTCCGTCTATGCCCCCTCACTCACCTACCTTCCATCCCCTACTCCCCCATCAACGCTCCTCCCCAGACCAGCCCTGCAGTTACCGGACTCGACGAACCACGGCATGGTCCCCCGTCTAAAATGCCGGCTTCCTATGAGCCTCACCTATCAATCGCCGATCTCTAGGCGCTCGGACGTGGACTATCCGCGATCCGTCCAGCATGGGGGAATAATCAAGCATGGCAGACAGAACCCCCTCCGACCGTTGTCTCCCTCCACGGACCTCCCCGCCCCCGGTCCGTCTGAACAGCTCGCCCTCCACCCCTGTTCCCGTGCGCCAACGCACCGATCGGGAGTTCCTACATGGCCAGCTGCCGTTTCAGCCCGCGTCGGCCATCACCCCCTCACAAGCGATCCTCGAACATCACCACTCGCTAACATCCTGGCATGGCTTAATTCTTAATTCCTCCCCGATAACAGTCCAAACCGATGATTCCGCCCCGCATATTACCATAGAACCAGATCCTCTGCCTTCGCCGCCGGTTAATTCCTAAAATAAAAAGCCCTGCAGCCTCAGGACCGGGTCCCGCGCCTCATGGATTTAGAGTATACAGCCCAGCCTCCCTGCACCATCCCGTCCCTCCCCACCTGACGAAACAAGTCCCACCGTCCCTCAACCAATCCCGGTGCTGCGTACCTCCCACGGCATTCTCTACATTGATAGGCCAATAGCGGGGTCGCTCATAACCTTCCCCTAAACACTATCCCCCTCGCTCTCCCAGTCCCCCTCTCCTCGATCGCTGCGCCATAATCGTCGCCCACTCCTCTCATCCGGATCCGCCCCTTTATCTCACGAAACATTCCTCTGCCCCTAGGGCTCGGCGGGGGTTGCCTCTATCCGCTTAGACCTCCCCTTCCGCCTCTCAGCTCCTCCTCTCTCCTCGGCCTTGCGCCCCCCTCCGCCCTGCCCGTCCCATTCCCCCCTCCCTCCGTGTCCCTCTCCCGTCACCCTATCCTCCCCCTCCCCTACCCGGGGGGGCAGCCCCGCTACAGTATCACCTCCCTGATTCCCCCCCCTCCTCTCTCCCCCCTTATCACCTGCCCTCCCCCTTCCCTCTATCCTCCTCTCCTCTCCCCCCCCCTGCCCTCGCCCCCTGAGCTGTCTTCCCCCCTTCCACCCCTCCCTCCCGCCTGGCTCCCCCTCCCCCCCCTCCCGTTAGCCCTCCCTCCCTCCTAACCCTCTCCCCCCCCTACTCCCGCTAGATCCACCTACATCCTACCCCTGTCCCGCGCCCTCCCTGCCCCGCTCCCAGTCCTCCCCCCGTATCCCCGTCCCCCTCCTTCCCTTCCTCTCGCCATCTCGATCCCCTCCCGGTCTCCCGTCCCCCTTCCCAATCCCTCTCCAAATACCGCCCCCTCGTACGCCCCCTACCTTATCTCCTCTCCCCCGTGGGCCCCCTGCCCTGGCCTCCCCCCCCGCCCTGGACCCCTCGCCCAAGCCCGTACCCCCTACTCCCCTACCTCCTCTGCCCTCAAGCTACACCCCACCCTCCCCCTACGCCTCCTCCCTCCCTCCCCCCTACTCCCAGTAAATCCCTCTTTCCCTCCCCCCCCTCCTGAAACCCACCCTCCCCCCTCCCAGTACCCTAATCTCAACCCTTCTCCCCCCTCCCAATCGGCCTTGTCCACGCCCTCCCTCTCACCCTTCTACCTCCGCGCTGTCTCTCCCCCCTCCCTTTCCCCATGGACCTTGACCCATTCCCTTAACCTCCCTCCCCGACCCTCACCTCCACCCTCCATCCCGTAGTCGTCGCCTCCCCCTGTTTCCCCATCCCTCTTAAATTTTGAATCGCCGCCCCCTCCCTAGCTCCCCCCGTACCCTTTCTCTCCCTCTTCCTCCCTCCGATTCCCTGAAGCCCCTCCCTTGCCCCCTCCTCCCGTTCCCTGTCCTACGTCCCTCTAAGATCCCTCCCCCTCCCTATCCCTCCCTAAAAATACCCTCATTCGGATCCCTCATTCCCTCCCCTCCCCACCCCCTCTTGTCCTCGGTGGAGTCCCCCCGATGTCCCCCGTCCCTCAGAACATCGTCCCCCCTTCGTCCCCTATCCCTCTCCTCCCCCTAGACCTGACTCGTGTCCGTCCCCCGTCCCTCCCTCGGGCCGTCCCTCCCTCCCTCAGAAGATACACTAGCCTCCCTCCCCTCCCGCCCAACCAACCATCCTCTCCTCCACTCACCCCACCATACCTCCTCTGCCTCGGCTCCCCCCACCTCCAGCTAATACGTCCCCCTTCCCCTCCCCGCTCCCTGCCCTCGCAGTATCTCCCTCCCAAAACCTGCCCCTCCCCGTTGCCCTAGCCCTGTCACGCCGCTACCCCTCCCTATTTCCCCATCCCTCCCATGATCCCAGAAACCATCCTCGTCTGCCAGTGATGATTATCGCGCCCTGCCTTCAATCCTCCCATCCTCAACGCCTCCCCTGGTTGTCCACACCATTCCTCCCCCGCCCCGACGCCCCGCCCGAGAGTTCACTTCTCCCCCCTCCCAATATCGCTCTTGACTGGATCCCTTCCCTCCCGTCCGAAAACTCCCTCCCTCCCCTCTTACCCGCCCCCTCGGTACGACCCTCTCGCCTGCCCAGGACCACCTATTCCTCGTGCGCACCATCCTCCCTCCGGCTTCAAACATACCAGGCGGGCGAACCTTCTCCCCCCTCCGCCCCCCGCGCCTCCCCCGCCGATCTTCCGCCCATCCCGTCCCGCCCCGCCGCCGCCGCCGCCGCCCCTCCACCAACCATACTCCTCCGGACTGGCGAGGCACCATTCGACCTATCCGGCCTCTCCCTCTCCACCTTCCGCCTCCGCCCCGCCCCCCTTCCCCCCATGGCACTCGAAAGAAACAACCCCACCCACCAGCTTCGTAATATTTCGGATTCTCGCAGTACACTCTGAAAAGACTTGATCCGTCTTTGCAATATGTTCTCTCGCCGTCATCGGGGCTTGCTTTGAGTGCATATCCCGCCAGCCTTATTGTGGGCCCGGCCGCTGTTTGCGCTTCATTTTCAATCAATTTCCATCTAAATTGTCAGGAACCGAACGCCGCGGGGGGGCGGGGGGAGGAGGGAGGTGGAGGTGCAGGGGAAGGAGGGAGGTGAGGGGGAGGAAGAGGAGATGTGCAGAGGGGAGGCGGAGGAGTATAGCGGCGGGGGAGGGGGAGTATGGAGAGGGAGGAGGAAGGAGGGGGAAGTGGGGGATAAGAGAGAGGAGGCAAGGGAGGAGGCGGAAGGGGAGGGAGGAGACAGGGAGCGTGAGAATGCGGCGGAGCAGTACATCTTATTCCGCTGTAGTAGGCGTGCGGACTTGCTTCCATCGCCTCGTAAGCGTCATAGGCAGCGTCAGCGTAGGCGTACGGACGCGGGAGGCGGCGGTATTCGTCTTCTTCTGTGCGCCTCCGCATCAGCCTCCTCCGCCGCCGCCGCCTCCTCCTCCTCGCTCCTCCCGCCGCCGCCTACGCCGCCGTCCTCAGACTCCGCCCGCCCGCTCGCATTGTCGTGCCTGGCCTCCACGGCCGGATACGGCCTTTGGCCGCGTTGATTGATGCCCCGCCCGATTGCAACCTCGACCCCTCCACCCTCCACCAGCGGCCACAGCTCCAGAGTCTCGTGCGTCTAGGTACTTCTCCCGGATTGCCGCGGCTGCGCCGTTCTTGCTTCTCTGTCTTACCACCGTTTGCCTCTTCGGATCATTGCGTCCCCTTCTCGACCTCGGCTGAGCTGCTTGCCGCGTCCTGTCGCCTGCCTTCGTACTCTTCGATGATGTGCTCCCTTCCTTCCAGCCGTTCCTGTTACTGCCCCCCTCCCGTAAATGGCATTGTCCCCGCGTCTGCCGCCCTCTCCCGCCTCCTTCTCGTCATCTTGGACCTCCATATACTCCTCGCGTGCCCGTGATCAACCCTGCGGGGGGGCCCGGACGTCTTGGCGCGAGACCCTGCACTCTCGTAGTCTACTTACGCTACCTCATCATCCTGGTCTCTGGCCCGGCCCCGCCGCCTACTTCGAATGTCTCTCGGCCCCTCCCCGCTGTCGCGAGACTCTCACAAGCCGCCTAGTCGCTCGTCGGCCCCCTCTGTCCATAACCCTAGACTCCTCCAGCTCCCTTCCTCCCAGGGAGGACCCGTCGCCGTAGCTTCTTTCAAGTCCCTGCCCCCCATCCGCCTACCCTGGCGGCCGGCATGATTGATACCTTCTGCGCTTCTCCGCGCCGGCTCACGTTGCGGTAGCCTGGCTCGCCTATGCCTATCCGTCGCCCGGGGCCTCGTTCTCGACCCCGCCCCCAGTTCGTCTCAGGCCTGCCCCGGTCCTCCCCGCACCCCCGTTTCGCTTCATCGCCTAGTCTTCGCTCTCATGCTCTAGCGACGGGGGATGGTAACCTTTTTCCTTGAGTCTGTGGTATGGAGCGGACCCCGCATGACGTTGGTCATCCGAAGACCTTGATCGCTCGAGAGTCGCTTGTGTTCATAACTCACCCAGTTACTACTACAATGCCCATACTACTAAACTACTTCTACTCTAGCTATTGACTACTACTACTGTACGTACTGTATCTATACTGTCATGCATCGCCATACCATCACCAATCACCATCATCATCATCACCATCATCATCATAATCATCATCCATCATCATCATCTTCATCATCATCTATCATCAACATCATCCATCATCATCATCATCATCATCATCACATCATCCATCGTCCATCACCATCACCATCACCACCATCACCATCATCATCAACATCATGAATAGCATCGTCTTCTTCCTCTCCTTGTTTTCTGCTCTTCTTCCCATTTCCCTCTCCGTCTCTCTTACTCTCTTTTTTTCATTTCCTTCAAAGAGTAATACGAAGAGCTCGAGCATCCTTACGGTGTCTTACGGGGAAAACCTCAAGTTGCGTTTTTATGTGTTCTCACGAGCTAGTTCATTAAGACAGGTTTGTCTTTCCTCGGAGAGAGTGGGAGGGAGGGAGGGAGGGAGGGGAGAGAAAGATAGAGAGAGAGAGGAGAGAGAGAGAGGATAGAGATGAGAGAGAGAGAGAGAGAGAGAGAGAGAGAGAGGGAGGAGAGAAGGGAGAGAGGGCTAGAGGGAGATATTTAGAGAGTTAGATAGTTGAGAAGTTAGAGAGTTAAGAGAGTTAGAGAGTTAGAGATTAAGAGGTAGAGAGGGAGAGAGAGAGAGAGAGAGAGAGAGTGAGAGAGAGAAGAGAGAGAGAGAGAGAGAGGGAGAGAGAGAGAGAGAGAGAAGGGGGGGGGGTGATTGACAGATAGACAGACAGACAGACAGACAGACAGACAGACAGACAGACAGACAGACAGACAGACAGACAGAGAGAAAGAGAGATAGTGAGAGTCCGAGAGTTTTTTTTTTATGATAATGGTAATAATAACAAATTACATATCTTTCCAACACAGTATCTATTTGATATCTCACAATGTGCAGTGAAGAAGAACTCGAAATTAGATCAGTAAGGCCTTTTTCTGGAGATGTGCTACTTTTACAGCCTGGCAAGTCGTTCAAGTGTGTGATGTATTTTTAATGAGTCATATTTATGTTTGTTTTGTGTGTTTATGTATGTATGGCTGACATCTCCTGTTAGCTGACAGGTGTTTCTTATATTCAATGACATTTATCTGCTCAAAGATCTGATGATACAAAGAATATATTTATTTAATTGATATCAAATATATTCAGGTAATAAGTAAATGAAAGATGACAAAGATTTGATAAAGCACAATCAAATCACAAATGTAGACTGGGTATTCCTTTCGAATGACAATTCAACAAACACGTTCAAACATGGATATAAGAATACAGCCTTGGCGCTCAAACAATGGTGGTTCAGACAAAGGAAAAGTATCATACCTGCATATGTGCTCTCGATGGTTGAAAGGCCACTTATTATTGAAAAGAAGTTTTATGTAACACCCCATGACAAAAATCCCTTTTCACATTATTTACATTTACCTTTGATCCTCGGAGAACATTTTAAACTATAACAAATTCAATACAACATTACTCCTGTCTAGATATCAAATCAGATATCAGAGGATCAGAGGTAGCAGCAGCATCTCCCTTCCGCTCCCGTCCGGCCGAACCGGCGATGGAGTGCCATAAACAAAAAACATATGTACAGAGAGAGAGAGAGAGGGGGAAGGAAGGAGAGAGAGAGAGGGAAGGGAGTGAGAGAGAGAGAGAGAGGGGGGGGGGCGTGAGAGATAGAGAGAGAGAAAAAGAAAAAGAGAGTTAGATAAAGAAAGTGAGAAAGAGATAGAGAGAGAGAAAGAGAGAGAGAGAGAGAAATTCCTGCGGCCGGGATGACAGGGAGAAAATTCTCATCTAGCAGGAGACCCAAACTTTGAAGTTCAAAATTCCTTCCACTTACTCACGTCAGTTTTCGGGGAAGGGTCTTAGACATTACCAAAATTTCGGAGATAACTTGCAGAAAATCACCTGATTCTCATCGCTTGTTATACGGAGGGGGGGGAGGGGGAGGGGGGAGAAAGGGAAGGAGGGGAGGTGTTCCAGCCGGAATCTTTATCGTTGTCATTTTAAAGCTGAATTTTGGGCTCACGAAGATATCGAGTTTTCTTCTCCGTCTTCTCCTTCTTCTGTTCTTCTTTTTTTCTTCTTTTCCGTTTTTTCCTTTTTCTTCTTCTTCTACTTCTTCTTTTTCTTCTTCTTCTCCTTCTTCCTCTTCCTCTTCCCCCTTCTCTTCTCCTTTATCTCCTCCTCCTCCTTCTTCCCATTCTTCTTCTTTTCCTTCTCCTCCTCCTCCTTCTTCCCCTTCTTCTTCTTATTTTCCTTCTCCTCCTTCTCCTCCTTCTTCCCCTTCTTCTTCTTCCTTTCCTCCTCCTCCCTTCTTCCTCTTTCTCCTCCTCCTCCTCCTCTTCTTCCTCCTCTTCCTCCTCCTCCTCTTCCTGCTCTTTCTCCTCCTTCTCATTCACTTCCCCCTTCTCCTCCTCCTCCTTCTTCTTCCTCTATCCCTCTATCCTCTGATAAGGCAAGACAGAGACTTCGGGTTGCGATCTTCCTTGTCTCCTGAGATGAGGAAGATGAGGGAGAGTGACGGCTAAGGGAGGCTGGGGAAGGGAGGGAGGGGGGGGAGAGGGGGGAAGGGGGAGAAGAGATAGAGACGAAGGAAGGGGGAGAGGGGAAGGGAGGAAGGTAAAGGGGAGAGAGGGAGGAAGGGGGAGAGAGGGAAGAAGGAAGGGGGAAGGAAGGAGAAGATATAAATAGAGAGGAAAGAAGGATGGAAAGGGAGGGAGGGAAGTGGAAAAGAAATAGAGTGGGAGGAAGGACGGGAAGGGAGGGTGGGAAGAGGGAAAGGGAGGGAGGAAGGAAGGAAGGGAAAAGGAAAGTGGAAGAGAGCTTAATCATCACCACCACCACCATCTCCCCCACCACCGCCGCCTTCATTCCCAAAGCCATCACCATCACCACCATCCTCAACACCAACCTTCAAAAAGTCGACTCGTCATTAGCTTTATCCTTAATGCTATCTCAAGGTAATCAAGGGTATTTAATGGGTATTCATGTCAGGCTAAGGTCGATCCCGGACTAATTGGCCCGTTTTATGGTGTTTGGGTGATGATTCTTCGCCCATAATGAACCTATTCCCGCGGCAGTTAAAAAACTCGTTCCTTGTGAAGAAATAATGGAAGTGTGAGGGGGGGGGGGGCAGGCAGGCAGGCAGACGGACTCATAGGGAGAGGGAGGGATAGGCAGGCGAGTAAGTAGGTAGGTAGTTAAGCAGGCGTGCAAGCAAGCAAGCAGGTAGGTAGTTAGGCAGATGGGTAGGTAGGTAGGTAGGTAAGCAGACAGGTAGGTAGGCAGATGGGCAGGCATGTAGGTAGGCAGGCAGGCAAGCAGACAGGTAGGCAAGCAGACAGGTAGGTAGGCAGGAAGCAAGTAGGCAGGAGGCAGGACGACAAAGGGAGGAAATAGATACAAACATACAAACAGCAGACAAATAAGTAAAGAGAGAGAGAGCGAGAAACGAGAGAGAGAGAGAGAGAGAGAGAGAGAGAGAGAGAGAGAGAGAGATAAGAGAGAGAGAGAGAGAGAGAGAGAGAGAGAGAGAGATGGAGGGACAGAAAGAGAGAGAGAGAGTATATTTGATTGAGAGGGACTGCGAGAGGCACTTACGCCGTCGCCACATCTCACTCATCTCGCTCTGTCGCTCGAAATATTCTAATTAGATCAATTTTTTTTTCTTTTTTTTTTTTTCTTTTTTTTTAATTTTGAAGATTATCTCTCTCTCATCTCCCTCGAGAAATTTCCGTTGAGATGCGTCTGTAAATCACAAATTGGAAGAGCGTTAGTTATTTCTTAGGGGGGAGGTGGAGGGGGGGGGGAGGAAGGCAGGCAGACTGACTGATTGATTGACAGACTGGCAGACAGACTGGCAGACAGACAGGCAGACAGACAGATTAGTAGATAGATAAATAGACAGACGGACAGACAGATAGGCAGGCAGGCGGAAAGAGAGAGAGAGAGAGAAGAGAGAGAGAGAAGAGAGAGAAGTGAGAGAGAGAGAGAGAGGAGAGAGAGTAGAGAGAGGGGGGGGGGGGGGGGGGGGAGTGGAGGGAGAGAGAAGAGAGAGTAAGTTATGACTGACAAACGGACAGACAGACTGACAGACAGACAGACACCCGAAGGAGGAAAAACCGAAATCAACGCGAGCGCCATCTCGACCGGAATCTGGTCACGTGACCCTGACGTCATAACCAAATAAGAAATTTAACCTAACGATCCAAGTGGAAGATACAGATCATTGTTACAGTGAGTGTTTAGCCAAAGTTTGAAAAGCTGCAACAAATTCTTCTTTTTTACGAATAATAACCTGACAAGGGACTAACCAAATGGATATATAAAGGAATGGATAATGAAATAAGAGGGTTAGTAGCGACTGTCTTAGATATTGAAATTAAAAAGTATAAGATAGGGAAAATATCAAATATAGCTTCGGTTGTCTCTGTTAAGTGGCTGGTGCTGTGTAGGTCAATGCTGTGTTGTAGTTTTATATGATGTTATTGATTATTACTAAGGTGTGTTGTAGGCGAACGGGGGTGAAGAATGTTGCTGATTTATCAAGTGTTGTGTATGTATTGATGTGTTCCGTATATACATGTGCAAGCTTTATTCATGGACGTGTTTGTAATTATTTGTTTGTGTATTTGCTTGGTTGTATTTGTGAGTGTTTGTTTGTGTGTGTGTGTGTGTGTGTTTTCGTGTGTGTGTGTGTGTGTATGCGTGTATGTGAACGTGAGTGTGTGTGAGTGTGTGTGTGTGCGTGTTTACATGTTCATGTATGTGCACACTCGTTCCAAAACAGTAACTAAATACGTGTCTGGGCGCGCAGAGGCACCGCGGACAGGTGACAGTGAGTGACATGTCTTGACGATGTTGCCAACCCGTGTTCCCGTCTTTACGGCCTTTCCAGGACATTTCGACATCGTCCCTGAAATAACTCCGATATGATGGCCATTTTTTTCTTGTCTCACATGTGTATATTAATTCAGAGGAATATCATATTTTCTTGTTATATCTAATGTACAGCGTTTATATGCGATCCTGTTGAATGTTAGCGTATGTTTGTTTCCATTCAATTATGGTTTTTTTTTTTTATTATTTTTACTATTAACTGTTTTATCTAAACAAGTAGATTACATCATTTCACATATACTAATTTTTGATCTGTAATTCATAGATATTCCTAACCTTATGTAATATAAAGCATACCTATTACATAATATATTCATGATAATGCCTATACGTATTTTAAGCGAATGAATATATTACAAAACATCCTTGAAACTGCACTTATTATTTTAAAATTTATCACATATCTCTACACATTCGGCATCAAAGGTTCAAATGCATGTTTTAGAGAGACAGTCACGATGATTAACGCTGAAAAAAAAACCAATAGTCTTTGGCGCCAGTGGCTTTGATGAACAACTTTGGGGCGGCGCCAACAACTTTTCAAAAGCTGCCGCCGAGTTTTGAATTGATTATGCTAATGAGCCAATTGGTCGGTGTGTTTTCCGTGTATTCCCTTTTTGGTTTCAGTTTCTTTTCGTTTAATTTCCTTTTTGGTTTCAGTTTCTTTTCGTTTGATTTCCTTTTTTTATTCTTCTGTCTCATTCTCTAAGTATTATTAATATTTTTTTTTCTCACGTCTCAGCTCTCTCTCCTCTCTCCCTCAATCTCACTCCCCATCATCTCTCGTCAGCCGTTCTCTCTCTCTCTCTCTCTCTCTCTCATCTCTCTCCACTCATCCCCTCTTTCTCTCTTCTCTCCTCTTCTCTCTCTCCTACTCCTCTCTCTCTCTCTCAATCTCTCTCTCTCTCTCGCTCTAATTCTCCTCTCTAGGCTCTCGTCCTCTCTCTCCCCCTCTCTCTCAGTCGCCCAGCTCTCTTCCACCCCCCTCTCTCTCTCTCATCTCGTCTCTCTCTCATCTCTCTCATCCTCTCTCTCTCTCTCTCATCTCTCTCCGTCTCTCTCTCTCCTCCCTCCCTCCTCCCTCTCCCTCCCCCCTCCTCCCTCCCTCCCTCCCTCACATCGCCTCTCTTCCTCTCTCCTCTCTCTCTTCCATTACCTCTCTCATCTCTCTCTCTCACGCTCTCCTCCTCTCTCCTCCTCTCATCTCTCTCTCATCTCTGGTCTCTCACTCGTCTGCTCTCTCGCATAGACTATCTCTCTACAAGCTCTCTCCATCTCTCTCTCCCTCTCTCTCTCTCTCCTCTCATCTCTCTCGTCTCTCTCGTCTCATCCTCTCTCATCTCTCTCTCTTCTTCTCTCAAGTCTCCTTCTTCTCTCTCATCTCCTCTGTCACTGTCTCTCTGTCTCTCTCTCTCTCTCCTCTCAAGCTCTCCTCTCTCTCTCGCACCTCTCAGTCTCCTCTCTCTCTCTCTCTCTCCTCCCCTCTTTTCTCTCTTTCTCTCTCTCTCGTCCTCCCGCCCTCCTTTCCCGCCTCTCCCTCCCTCCCGCGTCTTCCCTCCCTCCCCCTCGCTCGTCTCTCTGTCTCCTCACTCTCTTCTTTCTGTCTCTCTCCCTCTCTCCCCCTCTACTCTCTCTCTCTCTCTCGATCATCTCACCTCCATCGTCTCTTCGTCATCTCTCGACTCTCTCTCTCTCTCCTCTGTTCAGTCTCTCTCTCTTCTCACTTTCTCCTATCCTCTGTCCATCCTTCCCCTCTCTGCTCCCTCTCCCTCTCTCTCCTCCTCTCTCTCTCTCGCTTCATCGTCCCAGGCATCGTTCTCGCCCTCCTTTCTCGCTTCTCTCCTCTCTCTCTTCTCTCTCCTCTCCATCGAGTCGATCCCCTCTCTCTCTCAAATCTCTCAGTCTCTCTCTCTCTCCTTCTCGCTCTCTCTCTTCTCCGCTCTCTCTCTCTTTCTTCTCTCTCTCTCCTCCAACTCGTCCCTCTCTCTCTCTCCTCTCCTTCTCTCTCCTCTATCTCTCGTTCTCCTCATCCGTCTCTCACTCATCTCTCTCTCTCTCTTTCTCTCTCTCTTCTCTCTCTCTCTCACTCGTCCTCTCTCTCTCTCTCTCTCATCGTCTTCTCTTTCTCTCTCTTGTCCTCTCTCTCTCTATCTCTCTCTCTCTCTCCTCTCCGAGCTATCTCTCTCTTCTCTCCCTCTCATCCTCTCCTCTCTCCTCTCTCTCAGTCTCTCTCTCTCCTTCATCTCGTCTCTCTCTCTCAATCCGGCTCTCTCTCTACTTCCCTCCCTCCCTCCCCCCATCCCTCCCTTCTCTAACCGTCTCCCTCTTCTCCATCTCTCTCTTCCTCTCACTTCCTCATCCTCATCTCTCATCTTCATCAATCTCTCTCTCCTCTCTCATCTCATCTCAAGCTCTCCTCTCTCTCACTCAACTCCCTCTCTCCTCTCTTCCCTCTCTAACTCTCAGATCTCTCTCTCTCCTCTCTCTCTCTCTCTCTCCTCTCGTCTCTGTCTCTCACTCTGTCTCTCCTCATCCTCTCTCTCTTCTCTCTCTCTTCTCAGTCCATCTCTCTCTCTCTCTCTCCCCCTCTTTCTCATCCTTCTCTCTCTCTCGCCCTCCCTCCCGCTTCTCCCTCCCTCCCCGCTCATCCCATCCCTTCCCCCTCTCTCCTCTCTCTCTCATCTCTCTTTCTTGTCTCGTCTCCGCTCTCTCCCCTCTCTCTCTCTCGTCTCTCTCATCCTCTCATCCTCCCTCTCTCTCTCTCGATCTCTCTCGTTCTCTCTCTCGTCTATCCTCTCTCTCTCTCTTCCCACCCGAACTCTCCCCTCCCTCTCTCTGTCCCCTCGTCGCCTCCCTCTCGCACTCTCTCGTCTCATCTGCCTCTCTCTCGACAATCTCTTCTCCTCTCTCCATTCTCCGATCTCCTCTCTTCTCTCTCTCTCTCTCTCTCTCTCCCTCTCTCTCTCTCACATCCGTCTCTCTCTCTAACCCCTCTCCTCCCTCCCTCCCTCCCTTCCCATCCCTCCCCTCCCTCTCTCCCTCTCTCTCTCTCTCTCGGGGTCACAGTCCTCCTCCTCTCATTCTCTCCTCTCTCTCTCAACTCTCTCTCTCTCGCTCTCTCGCTCTCCCTCTCTCTCATCCGCTCTCTCTCCCTCTCTCTCTCTCTCTCTCTCAAATCTCTTCTCTCTCTCTCTTCTCTCTATCTCCCTCTCTCTCTCTCTCTGCATCTCCCGTCTCTCTCTCTTCCCTCCTCCCTTCCTCCCTCGCTCCCTCCCCATCCCTCCCTGCCCTCCCATCCCTCTCGTCCATCCTCTCCCTATCTCGCTCTCTCTCTCTCTTCTCTCGATCATCTCCTCTCTCTCTCTCATCTCTCCGATCTTCTCTCTCTTGACTCTCTCGTTCTCTCTCTCTCTCTCTCTCTCCCCCTCTCTCTCCCCTCTTTCTCTCCTTCCTTCCTCCACCCCCTCCCTCCCCTCTCCCTCCCTCCCCTCTCTCCCTCCCTCTCCCCTTCTCTCTCCTCTCTCTCTCTCTCTTCTCTCTCCGCCTCTCTCCCTCCCCCCCCCCTCTCTCTCTCTCTCTCTCTCTCTCTCCCTCTCTTCTCTCTCTCTCCTTTTCCCTCCTCTCCCTCTCCCTCTCTCTCCCCCCTCTCCTTCTCTCTCTCTCTCTCCTTCCCTCTCTCCTCTCTCTCTCTCTCTCTCTCTCTCTCTCTCCCTCTCCCTGCCAGCGCCCCCCCCCCCCCCCCCCCCCCGTGGCAGCAGAAAACCCGAGAATTAAATGCCCTGATTAATATCAATGGAAATAAGAGAAATAAAATTCGCAAGAGTCCGGGGCCCATTACAGCGGAATGGAGGAAGCGACCCTGCCTTATGGGGCCCCCGTGTTAAGGAAGAAAATGAATGATAATGTGAAATTTCCTGTGCATTTCGTCCTTATTGTTATGCAACGCACGCTCGCGAACGGCTGCAACCTGGCGACACTTTTCTTTTTCTTTTTTTCTTTTTTTTTTTTTGCAACACAAATCCTACTCGTGAAATTGTCTTTTTTCTCTCTCGATTCTGATAACTGGAAGTGGTTCATTAGAGAAGCCGCTCGGTGATTTTGATTCGCCGCGTATTAAAAGTTTAATACAATTTCGTGTTTTTCTGTTTCTTGAATTATCCACTTCTGTTGTTTGTCGTTTGTAGAAGTATCTGTTCTTGTTTCCTATCGTTTGTTAAGTTATGCATTTTGTATTGTTCACGTTTTGCTAAGCTACACTTTTTAAAAATCTATCCAAATTATTAACTTTTTATTCTTTTTGGTTTATCTTTTGCTGAATTACCTTTTTTTTTTTTTTATCTATAACTGAAGTGTCCACTTTTGTTGTTTATCTTTTGCTGAATTAACAACTATTATTCACCCTTTTTTCTACTCCTGTTGTTTATCTGTCGACCTCAGTTATATTCTGGCACTTGAATTGTCCACTTCTGCTGTTTACCCTTCGCCAAATGATCCATTTCCATCATTCCTCCATTTCCAACCCTGACTACTTAGCGGGAAGCGAGGGCAGACGACCCCCCCCCCCCCCCCCTGCGCGTAGAGTGAGTAGCCCGATCAGCTGCTCAGAAACCGCCCGCCGCCGACGTCGCCGATTTTATCAAAAGGACTCTCTTTCGCAACCCGCATTGTGCGACGTCAGAACTCCTGATAGAGAAGGGAGGTCTTCGCGCTGACACTTGGCTGATATCCAGTCCGAGCGGTTCCATTCCGTATATTTTCTTTTTTTTTTTAACGTGAGAGAATGATCTGTAGGAGTGCGTGATGATAAGAAAGGGTTTTTTAAAAGAGTGGAAGTTGGGGAAGAAAGCAAGGAGAGAAGGTTTGGCTTGTGTGTGTGTGTGTGAATGCGTGTTTGTGTGTTTGTGTGTGTGTATATGAGTGATTGAGTGTGTGTTTGAATATGTGTGTGTGAAAGACGAAGAAGGAAAATATGAAAGGACGATCGGAAAATTATGATAGAATGAGTAAAAGAGGAGTAAAAATAGGACCAAGAAAGACGGAAGAACAGAAACAGTGAATGAAGGAAGAAGAATGGAAAAATAAAAAAAATAAGGAAAGGAGGAAGGAGGGGGGGGAGAAGAGTGATAGAAGGAAAAGGGAAAGAGGGAGTAATAAGGAAAAAGCAGCATAAGGAGGGAAGATGAAAAAGGATAATAGAGGAAGGAATTATATATAAGAAAATAAGGAAAGAACAAAGAAGAAAAATAAGAAAAATTCAAGGAAAAAAAAAATAAAAGAGAAAAATGTGCAAGAAAGGAAATTAAATAAGAAGAAAAAACACAAGAAATTAAAGAAGAAAGAGGGGAAAGCAAGGCAAAGGGAACGAACGAGGGAAGAGGCAAGGGAATGCGAGAGGAGCGATCAGCGAAGTGCGGGCAGACGTAAGCGGGCGGCCGCCGTACTGGATCGGCGTCGGCGGAGGAAACAAGTCTTTACGGCATATTTCCCTTTCGCTCCCGCCGTTAACTTGGGAAATTTATGACGCCCTTTGTGCCCGATTGCCCCCCGCTCCTTTCAGCCGGTTTTTCAAAGGGCTTTTTGATAAGGAGGCCTGGAAGCGGAGCCCTTATTGCAAAGGCGAATCCCATGCAAAAAATTTTTGCGTCGCCTTTAGGCAGGAAAACTTTTGGGAGTCTCGCTGAAAATGGGCGAAATTTTGAGGTTTCCCAAAGCAACATTATCGCCTGATTTTGATTTCTGTCCGACTAAGATTTTTTTTTTTTTTTTTTTTTTCTTATCGCAATAAAATTAATTTGAAAGAATGTTTAGAGGTGTTGGCGGGAGAAAGGAGGAGGGAGGTTCCCCCGGGAAAATGCCGTTCGCCCCGGTTTCCCCTCTGGGCGGGGAGCGATAAAGGGTTTTTCCTTTTAAATTTGAGAGATATAGACAGGGGGTTTTGATTTTGTAGCATGATAAAAAAAAAAATGTAAAGAATGCATTAATGATTTTAAAATATCTGTCATTTAATATAAAATATTATATTATTTTTTGTGTGTGGTGTGTTGTGGTGGTGTGTGTGGTGTGTGGGTGTGTGTGTGGTATTAATGAAAAAAGAACAGAAAAATGTTTTTTTACCAATTATTTTGAAGAATGATTAATAGATATGCATAATTCCTGTGTATGGGGTGTGTGATTGGGCATGGAAGAATTGTAATCCACCCCACAACAACATAAAAAACACACACACACACACACACCCCCACACACAACAACACACACAAAACACACACAAAAAACAAACACCATAATACACACACACACCACACACACACACCACAAAAAAAAAAAAAACACACAAAACCCCCACACATATATTATATATAATATTAAAATAATATATAAAAACATAAAAATTAATATATATATTATTTTATACCCCAAAAACCACACACAAAATTTTTTAATTTATATTATATTAAAATATATTAAAATACATATTAAAAATATAAAATTAATTTTTATACACACACACACACCCCACACACCACACACACACACAAAAACCCCACACACCCTATATATATAAATTATTTTTTAATTATATATATATATATATATATATATACATTATATAATAAAATATAAAATTAAATTTTTTTTAATACAC
This sequence comes from Penaeus chinensis, assembly GCF_019202785.1. NCBI lineage: Eukaryota > Metazoa > Arthropoda > Malacostraca > Decapoda > Penaeidae > Penaeus > Penaeus chinensis. Next base: position 29,446,624 of record NC_061828.1, on the reverse strand, counting down.
ACACAAAAAAAACCCCACACACACCACAACAACACCCAAAATTAAAATTATTTATAAAATATATATATATATTATTTAAAATTATGGGTGATGGATTAGAATCTGTTTCATGCCAGTCTCTGAGTGTGTGCCCCTTCTAGAGAGAACCAATGCCGCGCAGCCCGCCCTGCGCAGGAGGCGAATATTGCCAACCCACACGCACCGCCAGCAGAGAGGAACACAGCTGTATTAAGAACAGATTTTCCAATTCTCGGCCCTCTTATCCCCAGCCCCCCCTCAAAGCCATCACAATACTGAAGTAAACCAATTTTCCCGACCAAACCCGAGCCCCCTACAGTCCCGGGCCGGGTGGGGTCGAGCGAGCCAATTACAGGTCGAGGGAAATGGGACACCGGCGGCGAAGGAGCCCCCTGCGCAGCTCGCCGCGGGCCGGGAATGCAAGAGTAATGGCTGTGCGGTTGTGTGTGGGTTTTTCTTTATGTATATTTTTTTTTTTTGGGTGTGTGTGTGTGTGTGTGTGTGTGTGGGGGGTTTTGGGGTGTGGTGTGTGTTTTGGCGCGCGCAAAATTATTTATATATATAAAAATAATAAAGAAAAAAAGGAAGAGAAGAGAGAAGAAGAGAGAGAGGAGAGAAGAGAGAGAGAGAGGAGAGAGAGAGAGAGAGAAAAGAAGAGAGAGAGAGAGAAAGAGAGAGAGAGAGAGAATACATACATGTTTCAAGAGAAAAAACATTGAGAAACAAACAGACGAAAAGACACCCTAAGAAGTGAAGAACAGCGGACAGACAGATAGATATACCCGAGAAAAAAACAAAAATGGGAAAAAAAAAAAAGGGGCAAAGAAAAAAAGAGAGATGAGGGAGAGAAAAGAGAAGAAACGACAGACAGAAAGGTAGCAGGGTTTCAAGGAGCAACGAGATTGAGAAATAAAGAAATATAATAATACAGGGAAAAGTGGAACGATAACATGGAAGAAAAGGGGGAAAAGGGGGAGGGGAAAGAGAAAAGGGGAGAGAGAGAGAGAGAGAGAAAAGAGAAAAGGGGAGAGAGGGAGAGAGGGAGAGGAGAGGAGCGGGGGGGGAGAGAAAAGAGAGGAAAAGGGAAGAAAAAAAATTTCAATTGGGAAGCTTTGAAAACATTATTATAACAAAATGTTTCAGCATGAGTACGGCAAATTATGTGGAAATTTGTAAGTACTTATGTATAAAAAATATCTCACAGGAATTATATATCAGTAGTAGAACACGGTGGAAACAAGCTATCCTTTGAATTTAATTGAAAATCGAAAATTAACCATATTCAGAATCATTATTAACAGTAGATAATAAAGAATATTAGACATATTAATATTAGCCGATATCTACACGTCCGAGTTATCAAGTGCAGCAGTTTAAACACATATTACAGTCTGTGAAATAATTTAACTTAATTATGTCGCTTGCTTTATCAGGGAATTTCGCAATTTCGAGATACTCGTCCTCATAGAACTGGAGCTCCAAATATTTTCTTGCTTATATTTGGTATGTATGTATATATATATATATATATATATATATATATGTGTGTGTGTGTGTGTGTGTGTGTGTGTGTGTGTGTGTGTGTGTGTGTGTGTTTGTGCGAACAGCGTCTTTTAATTTCGTTTTCGTTTTCATGAGACATATTCATGTTCAAGGAAAATGCAGGTGAGATTGCCATTGCAACTCATATCACAGCGGAGGGGGTTGGGGGGGTTGAGGAGTAGGGGGGGGGGCCGGGCTGCAGAGCGATGTATCATAGAACATCAGAATCAGGACATAGTCGTGGCTTTGAATGTGTTAATTGCGTAATAAATCAATCCTATTTCCGCGTGCAAATCGTGGGAGAGATCGAGGTGGATAGAGAATAACAGAATTAATAATTTCGCTCTTTTCTCTTTCCCTCTTTATATCTTTTATTTTCCTTTTTGTCTTTGGCTTCTTTCATTTTTATATTTCTCTCTCTCTTCTTTCGTTTTTTTTCTCTCATTTTTTTCCCGTTTGTCTCCCTCTCTCTTTATTTTTTTCTTTGTTTCTTTCGCTTGTGTCCCTCTCTTTTTTTATTTTGCTCTATCTTTTCTGTTCATTCCCTTTCCCTTTCCTTTCGTTTTTCTCCATCTCTCCTCTTTGTATTTTTCTTTCCCTCTCTTCTTTCACTTTTTCCCTCTTCTTCCCGTTCTTGTCGTTTTCCTTTATTCCCTTGCTTCGTTCGGCCATATTTCCTTATTCATTCTTGCTTGATGCCTTTCCTATTCCCCCTTCTCTATTCACTTTATTTACTCATTCCCCGTCTTTATTCCGTGTGGCACTGTGCCTCGCGTGCCTGAGGGGAGCCTGCTCGCCCGTGATCGTCTGAGCAAGCACACACCAGGCACCAGAGAAGGCAAACACGAGGGGCATGAATGGGAGAGCAAGCACAAGCACAAGTCGACGCTAAGTGAGTTGAACACATGCGAGTGCCACACGGACGCTGGAGAGCCAATAAGTCGGCACCTTTAAAAGCCCACCCGCTGACACAACTCCCTCCCTCCCCTCCCCTCCCCTCCCCTCCCCTCCCCTCCCCTCCCCTCCTCGCCCCGCCCCTCCCTTCCCTTTTGGCACACCTCCTTCCTCCTCTTCCTCCTCCTCCTCCTCCCCCACCCCCCTTCCCCTACACTCTCCCCCTCCCCCCCTCCTCCCCCTGTGCTGAGGGCATGGTGTAGACTTATTTTTATTTGCTTTTTTGCTTCTGTCGCGGTCTCTTAGAGCGGTGATGGGGGGGGGGGGAGCCGAGGCGAAGGGGAGGGAGGGGGAGGGGAGGGAGGCGAAGGGGAGGGAGGGGGAGGGGAGGGAGGCGAAGGGGAGGGAGGGGGACAGACGGATAAGAGAAAGAAAGAGGGACGGAGAAAATGGAGATGAAAGAATAAAAGAAAGAAAGAAAGAAAGAGGGGCAGAGGAAATGGAGATAAAAGAATGAAAGAAAAAAAGAAAGAAGAACAGAGGAAATGGAGATAAGAGAAAGAAAAAAAGAAAGAAAGAAAGAGGAACAGAGGAAATGGAGATAAGAGAAAGAAAGAAAGAAAGAGGGACCGAGGAAATGGAGATAAAAGAAAGAGAAAAAAAGGGACAATGGAAATAGAGATAAAAGAAAGATAGAAAGAAAGAAAGAAAGAGGAACAGAGGAAATGGAGATAAGAGAAAGAAAGAAAGAAAGAGGGACCGAGGAAATGGAGATAAAAGAAAGAGAAAAAAAAAGGGACAATGGAAATAGAGATAAAAGAAAGATAGAAAGAAAGAAAGAAAGAGGACAGAGGAAATGGAGATAAAGAGAAAGAAAAGAAAGAAAGAGGGACCGAGGAAATGGAGATAAAAGAAAGAGAGAAATAAAGAAAGAGGGACAGAGGAAATGGACGAACAGAGGGATGGTCGCCCGCGACGGCTCGAGGGACGAATGGGCGGCGAGAGAATGCGCGAGGTGAGGACGGCGGGGGGGGGGGGGGGGGATCCTGCAGGAGGCGTCGCGTCCTGCTCGGCGGGAGGGAGCGACGCCAGGCGGGGCAGGGACGCCGGGAGCCATTGCCGGGGCTCGCAGGGACTCACTGCGACAGCAAGTATGGTGTTTGGGTGTGAAAATGTATCCACGCATACACAAATATGCATAAACACACACACACACACACACACACACACACACACACACACACACACACACACACACACACACACACACACACACATATATATAATCATACGGATACTTCATCTTGCTGAACAGCCGTGGAATGCTCTTAGAGGAATGCGTATTGTGAGCGCGGGAGCAGGAGGGAGATCGGCCGCTTTCTTTCCGCCCGACTTTCTCTCGCGGCTGAGTCGACTGAGACCGGCTGATCGGAGGCAAAGCGCGACTTTGCGACGGTAAAGCGGCGTTCTACCTTGAAGCTTATGATTATACACACACACACACAAATATATATATATATATATATGTATATATATATATATATATATATATATATGTGTGTATATATATATATATTTGTGTGTGTGTGTGTGTGTGTGTGTGTGTGTGTGTGTGTGTGTGTGTGTGTGTGTGTGTGTGAGTGTGTGGATGGGTGTGACAGAGAGAGAGAGAGAAAAAAAAAAGGAGAGAGAGAGATAGACAGACAGAACCGAGAGAGGCAGAGACGTAGAGAGAGAGAAAGGAGACCGAGAAGGCAGCGAGGCGAGTCCGAAGGGGCAGGTGGCTTCGGTGGCCAAGTCGTGGAGGCGAGGGCGGCAAGGGCGGGGGGGGAGGGCGGGGGGGGGGGGCGAGGGCGGGGGTCAGCTTCCGAGTTCTTTGCGCCTTTTTGTTCTTTTGTTTGTTTTTGTTGTTGTTGTTTGTTTTTTTCTTTCTTTTTTTTTCCTTTGCCTTTTTTTTCTGTCTCCTTTTCTTTTTCCATTGTCCTTTTCTTTTATTTCTTTTTTTTCTTTTTTTTTCTTTTGTCCTTCCACGGACTTGCTTGTTCTCTTCTTCTTCTCCTTATCTTACTTCTCGCTCTTCATCTTCCTTATTATTCATCATCTTCATTTCTTTTGATTTTATTTAGTTTTCTTCTTCTTCTTCTTCTTCTTCTACTCACTCTTTCTATTCTTTCTACTTTTTTATCCTATTATATCCCGGTTCTTCCTTTTTCTTCCTCTTCTTTCTCCTCTTTTGTCATCACAGCCCACTTTGTCCTTCATCCTGTTCTTTATCCTCTTTCCTCCTCCTTCTTCTTCCTCCTCCTTCTTCTTCCTTCCTCCTTCTCCTCCTCCTTCTCCTCCTCCTCCTCCTCCTCCTCCTCCTCCTCCTCCTCCTCCTCCTCCTCCTCCCATTTTCC
>NC_061828.1:29434271-29436771 GCF_019202785.1 Penaeus chinensis | reverse complement strand
TACTTTGTTGATGTTGTTGTTATTATTACGCTTTTCCCCGCTTTATCATCTCTACCCATCTCTTCCCTCGTCTCCCCCCTCCCCCCCTCCCCCCTCCGCCCCCTCGCCATCCATTCCCCTTCTTACTCTCACCATCATAATTTTCATCACCATCTCTGCTCTCTCATCCTTTCCTCTCCCTCGCCTCGTCCCCTTCCCGTCCCGGATAGGCCTACACGAAGAATTTTTAAAGGAATTTGTTTAAATAGGCCGTTCGTTCTGTCATCGTTCCTCACGTTCACGCAATTAGTTGAATGAAAGAAATTGTCAAGTACCTGAAGAGGCCGCGAGGAGTAGCGTGGGCTGCTCTGAAGGGCGGAATTCCGGTGGTTTTGATATAGGAATATGGCTCTTAGGCGTTTTCTCTTCGGTGATTTTTTTTTTTTTTCAACTTCTTTAAGTCTATTTTCGTGTTTATTTGTTTAATTTATTCCTTGTTCGTCGTTTTTTTCATTTCTTTCGGATTTTCTTTCTCTTTTTCGTTCTTTTAGCAACTCTGACTCAGTGGAAGTTCATTAGACATGTATGTACTTCATGATCGTTACAATAAGACACACGATTTGAAGAGAAATTTTGACGTAATTAGAAAACGGCTCTTCCCTCTCTGCCTCGTTTTCTGTTGCTGACTCTTCTCCATATGCAGACCGTCATATTTGAGTTGAACTGTATGCTGATCTTGATGTATTTACATGTGTTTCTGCTCTAGTGAACTATTTATGTGTGTATATGTATATGTGTATGTGTGTGTATGTATGTATGTATGTATGTATGTATGTATGTGTGTATATATATATATTTTTTTTTTATTACACTGCAGGACATACGCCTCTCTCAATTATCTACTGAGAGGTTATATGGCAGTGCCACCCTTCCTGATTGGATGCCCTTCCTTATCAACCGCGGTTCGGCGCGCTAACACTTGTGCCACGGCGGTGACTTCCCCTACGACACATGCGTTTGACTTCTCAAGGCGATATGTCATTTTCTCGGGCTCGAGCCAGCGGACGGAGCGCAGGCATTTCTATGACTACCGTAGCGAAGAATTGAACTCGGGACCACTGGGTCTAACCACTGGACCATCGCGGCAGTCATATATGTGTGTGTGTGTGTGTGTGTGTGTGTGTGGTGTTGTGTGTGTGTGTGTGTGTGTGTGTGTGTTTGTGTGTGTGTGTGTGTGTGTGTGTGTGTGTGTGTGTTTGTGTGTGTGTGTGTGCTTGTGTGTGTGTGTGTGTGTGCTTGTGTGTGTGTGTTTGTGTGTGTGTGTGTTTTCTCTCTCTCTCTCTCCCTCTCTCTCTCTCTCTCTCTCTCTCTCTCTCTCTCTCTCTCTCTCTCTCTCTCTCTCTCTCTCTCTCTCTCTCTCTCTCTCTCATTCCCTTCCTTTTGATACTTAGATAGAATACAAAGTTATGATGTAAAGCTCTGTACATTAAGGGGAAGCTGCCTAACGCCTAAAGGTTAAAGTGCAGCGCGATGTAGGACAATACAGTCTTTCGTGCAGCGTTGCGATACAAGTACATCAATTTGTAAAAGAAGAGGTTGATGACGATGGTGTACTTTTTAGTTGTTGTTATTCCTCCTCTTATTATCATTATTCTTTATACTTTCATCCGTGTTTTTGTTGTTGTTTTTGTTTGTGTGTGTGTGTGTATGTGTGTGTGTGTGTGTGTGTGTGTGTGTTTATGTATTCTTGTTCTGTTGTTATTTTTTTCTGTTATGTTGACTAACCTCGAACCTTTCACACGTATTTTCATTACATTTTACCTTTTGTTATGTTTGTTTTTATATATATTTATCTTTTTATTTTAGTTTACATATTAAAGTTCACTCTTTTATTGTTCTATGCATATTACTCGCTACTCCCACTACCACATCTGCCTTTCTCGTGCTTTTACTTAATTTCTTAATTATTCGTCTATTTATACATGTATTTTTTTTTTTTTTTTTACTCACTTTTTCTGCGTTTTTCTTCCTTTTCGTTCAATATTTATTTGTTGTTATTGGTGCCTTTATTATCATTGTTATTTTACTCTACTTCTCTCCCCTCATTCGTCATCTTTTCGCATTTAGGCCTATGTGTGTCTTTCCCTTTATCAGCCTCCCGCCTTTCCCTCATTTCCAACCGTCTATTCTCCGCCACCGTTTCGCCGACGACATTCCACTTTTGGCTTGAGGTCCACCTCGACGGCGGCTCAAGGGGGAAGGGGCGCTCCGTATTTTCTCAAGACGCGTCAGACGAAGGGAGCTGATCCTGGAGCAGCGTCTTGTCAAGGAGTTGCGCAGGTCTGGTGCAGATGCAACGTTGCATAAGTTGTATCGTAGCCACTCGTAGTTGTTTTTTTTTCATGGAATTGTCTTTGATATTTTTCATAGAATTGTCTTTTTTTTTGGGGGGGAGGGGGTTATATCTCTCTAATGTTGTATTATGATTATTGTATTGATGTTATTGCATGGTATACTGCCT
>NC_061828.1:29429271-29431771 GCF_019202785.1 Penaeus chinensis | reverse complement strand
CACTGTGTCTCCACTTTCCACACACGCGGAATCTTGTTTTTCCTCGATTATATCTCGTAATTTTCTGCCTGATTTTAGTTGCCGGCAGCCGTGTGTTACAGCTCTCTTCATACCTTCTTCAATAATGCTCTTTAGAAAAACAGACAGATAAACAAATAGGTTTAGATGTAAACCAAATCAGTAAACTAAACCGCTGCCCCCCCCCCCCCCACCACCACCACCACCACCACCAAAAAGGATAAATATTAATGATAATAAAAGATAATGATAAAATTTGATTTGAAAAGACAAAAGTCTACCATGATTTTAGGAACTGAATTCCACGGGAGATCCGTTTTCTATGATGGATCGCCTCGTGCCCCAAATCCGTATGCGGATCCGCTTTATCGCCAAAATGTAATCAAATGGTCATGGCCAAAGCCCTCATAAATTTTCATGATAAACCGTCAGTAATTGTTTATATAATCCCGCTGACAAATCAAGTAAACAAAAATAAACCAATAAACGGCGCCACAGGATGAAACAGAAATAAAAGAATAAATCAAAATCAGCATTACCCGCCCTCTCTCATGCGTTCTCATCTGCCTGGCTTTTGTTCCAGAACGATCGCGGATATTCTTTACAGGATCATCGGGACATTGTCTCTTTGTGCGCATTCAGATGAGACAATTTTGCCTGTGGGTTCTGTGCAAGTGACGCTCGCGCGGACCGGCTGGGTTACGTCGCCCTTGGGGGGGGTCTCGTGCTGCGTCGCATGATGGCAAATTCGTTCAACAATGAACGATAGGGAGGACTAGTTATGCTTAATCTGATGTGGAATTCTGATTGGCCATATTGTCGTTGACAGCACGGTTACAAGATTAGTGAGACTGCAACGAGTGCGTGTTGAATGATGCAGTTGCTCAACACCGTCGTAATAATGAGGTTTGACGAGAACCTGTTTGAGTGAGTAATACAACTCTCCGGTCGTAAACGCCCCATTTCATTAACTGCAAAAGCGAGCGATGGAGAGGGTAAGCTTGCGTTTGTATGCATAGATGAAGAAAGCTTCTTTTGAATTTCCCTCGCAGTCAGTTTGAAAAAAAGACGGACTGTTGGAAAATAGCTGACTAACTCTTTTCTAAGTCGAAATGAACTCAGCATTAGGCAGCTGTCAGCGAGTCGTATTTTTTTTTTTTTTTTCACTATTATGGAGAGACAGCAAACACAGACAGAGAGTATGTGTGTTTGTAGATGTGGTATGTAGATGTGGAGTTTGTGGCCATGGGCAAGTATATGTGTGCCCTAGTGTGTGCGTGTATGAATATGCATATCCTTATGTCTGTATGAATATTCACACTTGCAAATGAAGGTTGTTAAGTGGCAATAATTCATTCATCGCCGCAGAACTGACAGAATCCAAGCACTCCTCGGTCTGATCCGTAACTTGCGTCTCCGGTCAAGTTCTTCGATTAGGTTAGCTTAAGTTAGCATACGTTATTCTCGGCTGAGGAAGAGCTTTGGGAGGAAGGCCTGGAGGACTTGAGCCCCCCCCCCCCCATCCCCATCCCCATGCCCCATAATCCCCTCCCCGCCGCACCGATGACTTGCTTTGAATCAGACTGTTTGCTCGCCATTCGCTAATGCCCTCTCCTGCTCGCGGTACTTGCTTGCCGAATAGGCAGTCTCTCTCTCTCTCTCTCTCTCTCTCTCTCTCTCTCTCTCTCTCTCTCTCTCTCTCTCTCTCTCTCTCTCTCTCTCTCTCTCTCTCTCTCTCTCTCTCTCTAGATAATTCATGGAGATGGCCGTATGCATGGCCGGATCAATCAGAGTTCAATTAGTGTGTTAATTGCAAAGGAATTGTAAACTGTATGGGTGGAGTCACAGAGAGAGAGAGAGAGAGAGAAGAGAGAGAGAGAGAGAGAGAGAGAGAGAGAGAGAGAGAGAGAGAGAGAGAGAGAGAGAGAGAGAGAGAGAGAGAGAGAAGAGAAGGAGAAGAAACGGAAAAGAAAATGAAGAAGAAGAAAGAGTAGGCGTAAGAAGAAGCACGGAAGGAGGAGGAGCAGCAACAAAAGAAGAAGAGGAAGAGAAGAGAAAAACACAGTGACAACGTAGTAAAGAAGCAAAGGAGAAGAGAGGAAAGAAAGGGAGGGAAAAAAGGACAACGAAGAGGCAAAATACCAGGAAGAGGTAAAATAAATGAGATGAGATCCAGCCACATAACACAACAAACGCCGGAACTGCCAGAGCATGAATGACTCCCGATGAATCCCGGCTTACTCACTCGCTAAGGGTTTTCGCTAAGGTCAAAGGTCACTCACTCAGCGGAAGGCAACTCGTGAGCTGTAACAGAGACGAGGAACATCATTTACTGCGATTTTTTTCTCTCCCTCTCTCTTTTTAACGTGTGTAAGTCATTTGTTTGTTAGTTTGTTTGATCTCGGATAATGCTTTTGTTAGGTGGCTTTCTTTCCCTGTGAACAATTTTTTTTTTTTTTTTTTTTTGTGTGTGTGTGTGTGT
>NC_061828.1:29421771-29424271 GCF_019202785.1 Penaeus chinensis | reverse complement strand
GAAGGGCACGGGGAGGGAGGGAGCTGGGCGGGGAGTGAGCGTCAGGACAAGGAAGGGAGAGCGAGAGAGAAGAGGAAACAGAGAAAAATAACTGTGAAAGTTCCAGGAAAATGCATTTTGTTGCTCGTTATATATATATATATATATATATATACATATATATATATGTGTGTGTGTGTGTATACATATATATAGTATATTTGTGCGTGTGTGTGTGTGTGTGTGTTCATGTGCATTTATGTATGTCTACATGTGTGTATATATATATGTATATTTTTTTTTGTGCGTGTGCATGTGTATGTGTGTGTGTGTGTGTGTGTGTGTGTGTGTGTGTGTGTGTGTGTGTGTGTGTGTGAGAGAGAGAGTGAGAGACAGACAGACAGACAGACAGACAGACAGACAGACAGACAGACAGACAGACAGAGACAGAGACAGAGAGGCTAAGAAAAACACAGGCAGATAGACAGACAGCCCGCCACTCAGTCATTCAGAGTAACCCACCCATGTTAAGCACAGGCCAACCAAGGCCGTGAGAGGCTAATCGTATTTTACTGTATTCAGCCCATTAATTATTTCCTATTTGTTCTCACACGGTGAATAAAACAAACATCACACAAAAGAGTTATCAGAACATTTCTAAACATTTCTTTACTCTTAATTTTTATAGTTAAAGTTACTAATTGTCATGTATGCTCGAGTGTGCGCGTTGGGTGTTCTCTTCTCTCTCTCTGTTCGTCTCTTTGAACTAGTCTGTCTACCTGTCTGTCTACCTGTCTGTCTACCTGTCTACCTTTCCGTCAACTGGTCTGTCTACCTCTCCACCTTTCTTCCGTCTACCTAATTCCCTATTTATCCTTTTTTCCCTTCCAGTTCCTTCGAATGTTACCCTCAGTGAGTGGGTTCAGTGCCATGTCAAGGAATGTATATAAAATTTACATAATATACAATTACTGAACTACTCTATCGTACACTTAGAAACAGCCTCAGTTACCCGATATTATATATGAATTTCTGAATCGCTTCCACAAGTGCTCACGGGAATTGTCGGTAAATCTTCGTTGCCTTGAGTATACAGAATTTCCACGCAACTAATGTATATATGTGCGCGGTTGTATGCTTTTATATATAAATATTATGTGCATATGAATATAGATAGATAGATATAGATATAGATATAGATGTGTGTTTGTGTTCGTATGTGTGTGTATGTATATGTATAAGTTTACATGTGTGTATATATATGCATATACACATACATATACATATGTATGCATGTGTGTGTGTGTATGTATATATATATATATATATATATATATATATATATATATATATATATATATATGTATATATATATATATATATGTATGTATACACATGCATACATATTTATATTATATACATACATACATGTATGTATGTGTGTGTATATATATATATATATATATATATATATATATATATATATATGTTTATATACATATATATAAATCTACATATATATATACACATATGCATGCATACATGTTTACATTTATATACATATATACATGTGTTTATATGTTTATATGTATATATAAATATGTGTATATATATAAACATATAAGTGCATGCATATTTTTTTATAGATATATATGTGTATGTGTATATATATGTATATATTTATATGTATAAATGTGTATATATACATATATATAGATGTATGTATATATACATATATATAGATGTATGTATATATACATAGATGTATATGTATGTATATATATACATATGTATAAATGCATACATATATATGTATACATACTTACATATATGTATGTATGTATACGTATGTGTATATATGTGTATATATACATACGTACATATATATATACATTTTTATATACATATACATATATATGTATATATACACATACATATATACATATACATATATATACATATATATATATATATATATATATATATATATTGTTTGTGGTTTGTGTGTGTTTGTTTGTATGTTTGTAAGTTTGTATTTAAACATCCCTGATTACGTATTAATGCGGAATGATGATAATGATAATGGTAATGGCATTGATTAGGATAATATTAATAGTAATGAGAATGATGATAATTATTTGATGATGATGATAATAATGATGACAATGATAATAATAACAGAAATGATAGTAACAATAATAGTAACAATAATAATAAGAAGAAGAATGGCAATAATATCAATAATATAAAAATGATAATGATAATAGTGATGATGATGATGGTGATGATAATAGTAATAATAACAATCCATAATAATAATGATAATGATCATAATGATAACAATAATAATAATGATAATATAACAACAACAGCAATAAAAAGACACGGTGCATTATCCGATAGACAGAACATCATTCTTCCTCCCCGCCCCCCGCCCCTCTTTCCTTGACAATCAAAAAAACAAAAAAAAAGACGATTGGCAGCCCGCGTGAACCTGAAAGAAATATTCTGAATAATGTTC
>NC_061828.1:29396771-29411771 GCF_019202785.1 Penaeus chinensis | reverse complement strand
GAGGGAGGAGGGGAGGGAAGGGGAGGGAGGGAGAGGGAGGGAGGGGGAGAGAGAAGGGGAGGGAGGGAGGGGGAAAGAGAAGGGGAGGGAGGGAGAGGGAGGGAGAGGGAGAGAGAAGGGGAGGGAGGGAGGGGGAGAGAGAAGGGGAGGGAGGGAGGGGGAGAGAGAAAGGGAGGGAGGGAAGGGAGGAAGAGGAAAAAAGAGGGTTGTGTGTTAGGGGGTGGTAGGAGAGGGGGGGAATAAGGGAAGGAGGGAGAGAGAAGGGGGGGGGGGGAGTGGGAGAGCAAAGTGTGTTTGGGGGAGGCGAAAGGGGGGTGGGAGGAGGAAAGAGACGTCTCAAGCTGCTTAATTAATTTGCAAAGGAAAGTTAAAATCTGATTATAAAATTTTATGAGACTTTGAAATTTCTGTTATAGTTGATGGCTTGCAGCAGTCCGGTTTCCCTTTGATTGCGAAATAGCAAGATGTATAAAAATAAATAAATAAATAAATAGATAAATATATAGATAATAGAAAAAAATATTAATGATTTGACAAATTATGTGGCGAGTCTGCCGGACATCATTATTGATCTGTGATGCTGGTAGATTTTGTTAATTGGGGCTTGTTAATTGATATTTTTACTTCACCGTAGTCGTACTCATGATTATATATCATCTTTGGTATCTTGAACATCAATAAAGAAATATATATATATATATATATATATATATATATATATATATATATATATATATATATATATATATATATACACACACACACATATACATATATATACATATATATACATATATACACGCATCAGAATCAGCCCCCAATCAACTAAAGCAAATTCAATAAACGGAACGACCCAAAAAAAAAACGAATTTTGTCGCGATGTCGGATAAACACAAATATGGTAATGGCTGACGAGGACTCTGAATGGGATGGGATTAAATGGCGTAGTTTATAGTTCCGCGCGTGACAGAGATGGCTGGACAGTGGGAGAGAGGGAGAGGTGGAGGACAGGACGGAGGGAGGGGGAGAGGGAAGAGGAAAGGGAAGGAAATAAGGTGGGAGCGTTAGAGAGAGAGATAGAGAGAGAGAGAGAGAGAGAGAGAGAGAGAGAGAGAGAGAGAGAGAGAGAGAGAGAGAGAGAGAGAGAGAGAGAGAGAGAGGGAGAGAGAAAGGGAGAGAGAGATAGAGAGATAGAGAGAGAGAGAGGAGGCAAGAGAGAGAGAGAGAAAGAGAGAGAGAGAGAGAGAGAGAGAGAGAGAGAGAGAGAGAGAGAGAGAGAGAGAGAGAGAGAGAGAGAGAGAGAGAGAGAGGAGAGGGAGAGGGAGAGAGAGGGGGAGAGGGAGAGACAAAGAGAAAGGGAGAGAGAGAGAGATAAAGAGAGGGAGACACAAAGAGAAAGGGAGAGAAGAAGCGAGACAGACAGCAAGACAGACAAGTGTTGAGGGAGATAGAGTAGGGAGTATTTACCGAGCGAAGTGTGGAAGAGGGTGCAAAGGGAGGGGAAGAGAGATAAGAGAAGAAGCGAAGAGAGAGATAGAGAAAGTTGGAGTATCAGGAAGAGGAAGAGCAACTGACGCGAAGACAGACTGGCGGCGTAGCGAGGCAAGGGACTCCTGCCAAAGAGCAGAAAATAAAAAGTTAATTAACCGTAAACTACATTCGACTCTCATATCAGACCTGAAATAAGTCATCTACGGCGGCCATGTTGGTGTGTACCGACCGCCGATTGTAAATTGGATATCGACTGAAAGGACCTTCGCCCCGTATTTTAATCAAATTTCGCCAAACAGATTACATTGGACGTGGCAAGGCAACGCGTCCGTATCCCTACATCAGATTTCGTGCGTTTCTCGAGTTACATTCCGCGTCAATAATTACATAACGACGGCTTGTTATTCGTGTTACCAGTGCTTTGGAGTCACCGAGGAGGCGAGACGCGGGCGGAAACAATCGGTAAACATAACACGATGTTTGCAATAACAGCGTAAGAAGAAGGCGGATAATTAGGTATGAAGTAAGTTGATAAATGGATAACTGAATGTATGAAAAGATGAAAATTTATTCTACAATAAGAATGACCCGAGGGTTAAAATAAAGGAAGACACGGAAAGTCAACCAAAAATTCAAATCGAAGTGCCAAAGAATAAGAAAAACTGAAGTGAGTCCCGGAAGCCAGTACTTGTCAGTCAGCCATATCATATTCATTAAAGTTTAAGCCGGAATAAGCCAGTCTATGAGAGTCTAATCCCCGCCTTCCTCATTGCACGTCTCATTATTCCTCGAAAATCAATCTTATTCAACCCAATTAATCACCATCATCACTTCCATCACCATCACCACCACTATTATCATCATCACCACCGCCACATCAGCAACAGCAGCATCACCTTCCCATTCATCACCACCATTAAATTCATCATCATTACCATCACCATCACCATTCCATTCATCACCACCATCATCATTACCATCACCATCATCACCATCACTACTCCATTCATCATCACCATCATCACCTCCAGCACCACCAGAGGCAGGGGTAACTGCGCTAATACCAACCCAACACACGACGCCAAGTAGCCACGCTGGAATTACAATCCTTGGTCGAAAAGCGTCTGTTCATGAATGTTTTAGTTTGGTGGGCAAGTCAGGTCGGCTGTGGATTTTGTTTTCTCTTTCTTTCTTCCTTTTTTTTTTATCTCTCTCTCTCTCTCTTTTTACCTCTTGTTATCCGCTGTTGCCTTTCTCTCCTTTACTTCCCTTTCTTCCTCCCCTTCATTCGCCCGTCTACCCACGGAGTATTTACAAGTAAAATGGCTTCTCCGTAAGTCAGTTACCAAAATTAATTTAAACTTAACTTGCGTCTATGATTTCCGTGAATTTACTCGTCTAGTTCTGGTTTCGTTTGCCACGGTAACACTATTTTCCTGGCTTTACTGTCTCACTAGGTTTGTTTTGCCTGTATGAGAGAGAGAGAGAGGAAGAGGGAGAGGGAGAAATGAAGAGAGAGAGAGAGAGAGAGAGAGAGAGAGAGAGAGAGAGAGAGAGAGAGAGAGAGAGAGAGAGAGAGAGAGAGAGAGAGAGGGGGTGGGGGATGAGAGAAAGAGGGGAAGGGGGAGGAGGAGGAGGAAAGAGACAGATAGATAGATAGAGAAAGAGAAAGAGGGAGAGAGAGAGTTAACGTACGTTCACTAAACAGGGGAGATCCGGAGGGGAGAAAGCGAGGCATCTCTTTGGTCCAATAGATACTTGTAGTTGCTGCTGTTGTCGGTGGAGTTGCTGTTGTATTTTTCCAAGCTGAAAGGCGGAGAAGCCAAGCGTGACGTGGGAAAGGAATGGAGCGCATGTGGCGTGAAACTACGGTTCATGACTGTAAAGAGTTTATGCCATTTTGTAAACAGGCTGTGCCAATAATTTTTCCTCCCTATTATGGTCTTATTTTCCAGCTGCGCGTGATTGATAGGGAATGATTAGTTGCATGAATCATACCGACGCCTGTGTTGTCCGCCTCGTAATGTTCTGATCGACGTTGCCCTCGCTCTCCCCGCAGCAGCAGCAGCATTAGCT
This sequence comes from Penaeus chinensis, assembly GCF_019202785.1. Taxonomy (NCBI): domain Eukaryota; kingdom Metazoa; phylum Arthropoda; class Malacostraca; order Decapoda; family Penaeidae; genus Penaeus; species Penaeus chinensis. Next base: position 29,408,204 of record NC_061828.1, on the reverse strand, counting down.
TCATCGTCATTCGTATCTGTCAGAAGCATCACTATCATTAGCATCTGTATCTCTTGCATCACCATCATTAGTATATTATTGACATTAGCATAATTATCATTAGCATTAATGTTAGTATACTATCAGTTGCATCATTTGTATCCCTATTATCAATATCACCATCATTAACATCAACTTAGCATCACCACCACTAGGATCGTCATTATCAGCATCACCATCGTCAGCGTCACCACCATTAGCATCACCATCATTGGCATCATCAACTCTAGCATTATCATTAATGACACTATCATTAACCTCACCACCATTAGCAAAACCGTCATTAACATCACCATCAACACCCATCACCATTAGAATCGGCCTCATGAGGACCACGCCCACACCATCACAACCTCTGTGAACGGAAGGTTGTTATTATTATCACCCCCCCCCCCTCTGCCCCAGTAATCGAAAGGATTATACCAAACGTGCAAACTATAGCGTAATTAAAACCACCCCATTTTGTCCTAAAGGCTTTGCTGCCAATCTAGCACTGAGGGCCGTGTTTACCCATTAATTCACCCATTGTTCCCCTTAGCAGATTAAATCAAGCTTCGATTATTATTGTTTGGTATTGCGTCATCTGCTTCCCTCTCTCGACGCCGATACCTTGGGTACCGCGGCTGAAAGGGATCGTAGGCTGCGTCTGGGAAATAGGCATGTATGTCATAGATATACTATTTATGTGGATATAAGTAGGTAAGTAGATAGATAGATAGACTTGTAGGTAGGTGGAGAGATAGAGATAGACTTGTAACTAGATGGAGAGATAGATAGATATATGGAGAGATAGAGAGATCACAGGTTAAATGTGTGTGTCTGTCTCTCCATCCATATATCTTTTGTGTACCTATGTCTCTATATAGCTATATATCTACAATGTATGTGTATGTGTGTGTTCATACACGTTCCATGCTAACACCTAACAACGGATACGCCGGGCATCGTATTTCAGGCTCGTGTCATTTGCAATTCATTCAGTTCATTCTAAGTCTTGAATTTAATCAGACATGATTAGCAAGATTGTAACTTGCTGATAAACCGTCAAAGTTGCCAGTGCTTATTTTTATCTGAAGTTTAGCAAGTCTCGCATTTTCTCGTCCTTTACCGAGAGCCTCCGAGACACAGATTCCATTACCATTCGGAAACAGAAAGTCTAATAAAGCATATAACTCTCTTCGGCATTATTAGCATTCCAAAACCGAACTTGAATTCCCTGCAATCTCTCCCCAATTGGAATTTCTTCTGTTGGAAGAAAAATTGTTCTGAAAGAATTCCGATCTTTCGGGACGTTGCAGAAGACAATATTCTTGTTGCCCGTCCCCAACTCCCCCCCCCCCCTACTCAGGGAGATGGGGAGGGGAAGGGGAGGCGGAGAGCGGTTGGAACAATGTTTTCTTGGCATATTTTCTTTCTTTCTTTCTTTCTTTCATTCTTTCCTTTTCTTCTTTACATTTGTTATAGATAATATTGTGTGCATCTTTTATATCTGGAAAAAAATAATGATAGGATGGTCATTACAGATAAAATGCATAACTCTATATGCGAAGCTGGATTTCTGTCTGACTAATCCTTTCTCTCTCTCTCTCTCTCTCTCTCTCTATATATATATATATATATATATATATATATAGAGAGAGAGAGAGAGAGAGAGAGAGAAAGAGAGGGGGAGAGAGAGAGAAAGAGAGAGAGAGAGAGAGAGAGAGGGGGGGGGGGCAGACAGGCAGGCAGGCAGGCAGGCAGTCAGGCAGGCAGGCAGGCAGGCAGGCAGGCAGGCAGGCAGGCAGGCAGGCAGGCAGGCAGGCAGGCAGGCAGGCAGGCAGGCAGGCAGGCAGGCAGATAGACAGACAGACAGGGGAAGCTGAGAGAATGAGAGAGAGAGAGAGAATTTTTTTTTTTTAGGCTTGACGTAATTTAGAAAACACATTTATTGCAATATCACCAAAACAGACAGACAGACAGACAGGCAGGCAGACAGGCAGATATAGACAGGCAGACAGAGGAAGCTGAGAGAATGAGAGACAGAGAGAGAGAAAGCTGAGAGAGAGAAGAGAAAGAGAGAGAGAGAGAGAGAGAGAGAGAGAGAGAGAGAGAGAGAGAGAGAGAGAGAGAGAGAGAGAGAGAGAGAGGGAGAGAGAAGAGAGAGAGAAAGAGAAAGAGAAAGAGAAAGAGAAAGAGAGAGAAAGAGAAAGAGAAAGAGAAAGAGAAAGAGAGAGAAAGAGAAAGAGAAAGAGAAAGAGAAAGAGAAAGAGAAAGAGAAAGAGAAAGAGAAAGAGAGAGAGAGAGAGAGAGACGGAGACAGACAGACAGACAGATAGACAGACAGACAGAGAAAGCTAAGAGAGTGAGAGAGGGAAAGACAGAGACCGAGAGAAAGCTGAGAGAGAAAGAGAGAGAGAGAGAGAGAGAAAATGTTGTTGTGACATGGAGATTATGATAACGAGGCTTCCATTACAAGGCTCCTCATACATATCGAATAATAACGTTTTGTGCACACATAATGAGATCCCGCCCGCATACGCCGCGAATCCCCCGCCCACACATATGCAGAAGCGCCATGCCACGCGCTGTGAACCCCAACTGCGCACACGAGTTATCCCGCCCACTGATTCTAAACCTCCTCCCCCCCATCTCCCGCCCTACCCCCCCCCCCTTGTTCACATCTACTTTGATTCTTGTCCCCCCCCCCCCCCCCGCTTAAGGATACCTTGAATACCCATCTTCCGCCCGCGCTCATACATTCCCCGCCTGCCCTCCCACCCCACCCCCGCCCAATTATGATTAGACCCTCCCCCCGCCCACGTATTCCCCCCCCCCCCCCCCCTCACACGAAAGACGAGTCCTCACGCGTACATAGCAGTAACTCCTCTATTTTTATTATGAAAAAAAAAACGGCAGTGCACTCATTTCCCTCCAAGCAAAACGAAAAAAAAAAAATCTCGAAAATTTCATATGCACGATTTTATGAAAGTTTGTAGACCTAATCAAGAAGATTAAACGCAGCCATTTTTCATCTTGAGTTAAGAGCAGATGGGAAGCTTTCTACGGAACACGACCCCGCCGTTTTGTTATTTTTCTTGATAATAAAGGCTTATACTCCTTGTGCTGGCATCATTAGCGCCATTGCGTCGCCGTCGCCGTCGTCGCCATAGTTATCGTCGCTGAAGAGGGAGGGGGAGGAGGAGGAGAAGGAGGAGGAGGAGGAGGAGGAGGAGGAGGAGGAGGAGGAGGAGGAGGAGGAGGGAGGAGGAGGAGGAGGAGGTGGAGGAGGAGGAGGAGGAGGTGGAGGAGGAGGAGAAGGAGGAGGAGGAGGAAGAGGAAGAGGAAGAGGAGGAGGAGGAGGAGGAGGAGGAGGAGGAGGAGGAGGAGGAGGAGGAGAAGGAGAAGGAGAAGGAGAAGGAGAAAGAGAAAGAGAAAGAGAAAGAGAAAGAGAAAGAGAAAGAGAAAGAGAAAGAGAAAGAGAAAGAGAAAGAGAAAAGAGAAAGAGAAAGAGAAAGAGAAAGAGAAAGAGAAGGAGAAAGGAGAAGGAGAAGGAGAAGGAGAAGGAGAAGGAGAAGGAGAAGGAGAAGGAGAAGGAGAAGGAGAAGGAGAAGGAGAAGGAGAAGGAGAGAGAAGAAGAAGAAGCAGTCGATATGGTCGTCTTGCTAAACGATGAAAAGAAGGAGAGGAAGATGAAGAAAAAGAAGAAAAGGGAAAAAAGAGGAAGAGGAAGAAATAAAAGAAGAAAACGAAGAAAAGAAAATGTAAGAAAAACAAAAGAACAACAAATCATCATCATCATTATCACTGTTACTGTTATTATTTTGTTGTAGACATACTGTGTACGTATATGTATGTGTATATATATTTTTTCCTTTCTTTCTTTCTTTTTTCCTTTTTCTTCCTTGTTTTCTCTCCCTCTCTTTCTTTTTCTTCTTTCTTTGTTTCTTTTTCTGTTTACTTTCTTTCACTCTCTCCCTCCCTCCCTCCCTCCCTCCCTCCCTATCTCCGTACCCTTCCCTCCCTCCCTCCCTCCCCCTCCCTCCCTCTCTCCCTTCCCCTCCCTCCCCTCTCCCTCCCTCCCTCCCTGCCCCCCTCCCTCCCTCCCCTCCTCCCTCCCTCCCCCTCCCTCCCTCTCTCCCTCCCCCTCCCTCCCCTCTCCCTCCCTCCCTCCCTGCCCCCCTCCCTCCCTCCCTCCCTCTCTCCTCCCTTCCCCTCTCCCTCTCTCCCTACCTCTCTCCTTCCCCTCCCCTCTCCCTCCCTCCCTCCCTTTCTCCTTCCCCTCCCCTCTCCCTCTCTCCCTACCTCTCTCCTCCTCCCCTCCCCCTCCCTCCCTCTCCCCTCCCTCCCTCCCTCCCTCCCTCCTTCCCTCCCTCCCTCCCTCTCTCCTCCCCCTCCCCTCTCCCGCCCTCCCTCCCTCCCTCCCTCCTTCTCTCCCTCCCTCTCTCTCTCCCCTCCTCCTCCCTCCCTCCCTCCCTCCCTCCCTCCCTCTCGCTCTAGCCTGTGATGATGTGCTGCCTCCGAGGGCGGTCGTTCTTTATGAAAACAAAGTTATGATTTGGTTGTGTGAGGAATTCAGCGACGAAAGAAAACGGGACCCGGATTGGAGGGTGCACGCGCGGGAAAATGTTTGCAAATTTGCAAAATGATGGGGACGGGGAGAGAGAAAATAATGTTATGGATTTTACTCATCTGTATGCAGAGTATATGCACGCCCTGTCTCTTTCTCTCTCTCTCTCTCTCTCTCTCTCTCTCTCTCTCTCTCTCTCTCTCTCTCTCTCTCTCTCTCTCTCTCTCTCTCTCTCTCTTTATCTGTCTCTTTTTCTTTCTCTTTCTCTCTAATTTTCTCTCATACTCTTTCTTCCTCTTATATACACATATACATTTACATTTTGGTATATAGAGAAATGAACATAAACACAGATTTAAAACCTCCCTCCCCTTGGCCCTCCCCCTCCGTCTCCCTTCCCCTCCCCCTCCCCTATCCCCTCCCCCTCCGTCTACCCCTCCGTCTCTCTTCCCCTCCCCCTCCATCCCCTATCCCCTCCCCCTCCGTCTCCCCCTCCGTGTCCCTCTCCTCCCCTCCCTCCCCTATCCCCTCCCCCTCCATCTCCCCCTCCTCCCTCTCCCGCTGCCCCCGTGCCCCGGGCTGTAACAGGGGCGGCGTAAGAGCAGCGCCTCAATTATTTCAGGTTTACCGCGTCCCACCGGGCACCTCCATCCGGGGATTTTCTCAGGGAGCTTTTCTCCCCCCCCCCCCCCACCACGTCGAAAGTTTTTCTACCCCCCCCCCCCCCGCGAGCTATCGATTGCTTCAAATTGGATAGGATGAATATTGTCTGTCTGTCTGTCTCGTGTCTGTCGGCTTGTCTCGGGGAACGGCTGTCTGGCTTACGCTGCAGCCGGACTTGTCTCGCGAACGGATTTAGTTGGCGGTCGGCTCGAGGTGAACGTGCTTTTAGGATTTGGGGCTGCCGGGGCTCAGGGGCGTGCTCATTGATTGTATTGGACTTTTAGCTTTTGAAAAGGTGTTATTTGTTATTTTTAAAAAAAATATTCGTTTTAATGTTTTTTCTTCCTTTTCTTTGTGAGAAATAAGTGAACGAAATCAAGATGATACACATTCGAATATGCACTTCCGGTTTAGAACAAAAAGCTTCTGGTATAGAGAAGCGATACTGTAAACGGTAAAGATTTTTAAATAAATCAGAAATTAATTCTATGTTGAAGATAAAAACAATAAAGTTGTGATAGAGACCAAATAAAGGACGAAGCTGTACCGAAAAAAGTTTCGACTGACAATCAACGCTTATTCAAACAGCGGCGCATTCCGAAACGCACGGAAAATGACCGTGTTTATGGCTCTATTTTCATTTGCTGTTGACAAGTTCGGCAAGATCGTATTAGCTGAATATCCAGTGCGATTAGAGTAAACAGAAGCCAGAACAGTTCTCGTAGTTCGTATCAATATTACCAAAACGAAGACAACATGCAACCAACAAAATGACCTCTTTTCTCAAATAACAACAATGACAAGTAAACAAATTAAAAGGGCACATTCCTGCGTCAATATAAGATCGAAAAATCCTTTTCCTTTTGGCACAAAGAACCGAATCCTTCTTGCCACGTCGAAAACAAAGGTGAGGGGTCGCCCTGCCCTACGAAGACGCCGACAAAAATATCGACGGGGCTTATGTGTCCGCCAGACCTAGTAAGTGCTGTCTTCAGATCCTGGTCACTTGTACTCTCTTGTCTTACAATCTCACCTCGCTACTTGAGTCCTCCTCGCAGGAGCTGGCTATTATTTGCCGGGTTATACGCCGCTCGATTGCGCCCTCCTTACTCTCTCTTCTCTCTATGCTCCTCTTTCTCCTCTTTCGGCTCCTCATGGTCTGTCCCCTTCTCCTACTTCATTTCCTAGCTTCTTTGCCTCTTCCTTCTCCTCTCTCCTTTTTATCTCCTCCTCCTTCTTCTTTTCCATCCCCTCCTCCTTCTTCTTTCCATCCCCTTCTCCTCCTTCTCATCATCATCCCGCTCCGTATCCTCCTCCTCTTTTTCCTTCTCCTCCTCCTCCTCTTCCTCCTTCTCATCATCATCCTGCTCTGTATCATCCTCCTCCTTCCCCTTCTCTCTGTCTCCTCCTTCTCCTCCTCCCTGTCTACCTTCACCTCCTCCTCTTCCTCCTCCTCTCTCATCCTCATCCTCATCCTCATCCTCATCCTCATCCTCATCCTCATCCTCCACTTTCTCCTTCCTTCCTCCTCTTCTTTATCCCCTTCCGTCTTTCGCTTTTATCACCCCCTACTGCTCGTCTTCCTTTTTATCAAGCTCTGTCGTCCTTTCGCCTTCCCCCTCCGACTCCTCTCCATCTTCTTGGTCCTTCATTTATTCATCTATAGCTACTTTCATCCCTAACTGCTCTCTCTCTCTTCCTCTCTCTATCTCTATCTCTATCTATCTGTCTATCTATCTATCTATCTCTCTATCTATCTATCTCTCTATCTATCTACCTACCTACTTTCTCTCTCTCTTTCTCTTCCTTCCTCCCTCCCTCCCTCCCTCCCTCCTTCCTTCCCTCCCTTTTCCTCCCTCCTTCCCTCCTTCCCTTCCTCTCTCCCTCATATTCCTACACATATATCTGACTATTTGAACAGCGTATTACACTTGCACATACAGATACACAGGCAAATACACACAGGCATTTCGCATGGTGAGGGCAGCTCTGTGAGGTCGTGTCTGTTTTCTGTTGCGTGGGTCAGTGCTTTTGTTTTCCGTGTTGTCGGTGGGAACCAAGTGTAAAGTGATAACAGAGGTGTGAAGTGAAGGGATTAAGTAGGTGTAGAGTGTATAAGTAATACAGAAAGTGGGAAGTGACAGAACAAGTGTGGCGTAAAATGTAAAGTGCAGAGTTAAGATTTTAAAAGTATGGAATTATGAAATGAAGACTGAGAGTGTAAAGTGCAAAAGGGATAAAGCAAGTGTAAAGTGAGAGACTGACGACCGGTTAGCCACAGCAACTCTGCAGAATCAACGAAAATATGAAGTTTTCCTAATCGGAGCGAAGCTTGACCGACCAACAGCTTGGGCGAATATATGGCTTCTGTTTTCATCTTTCTTTCTTTCTTTCTTTCTTGCATAATTTCATGACGACGAAATGGTTCCATGAAAAGTATATGAGTATATGGATATAAACATAAGGACATGAACCTACAGCAATGAACATTATCCGAGTATTGGAAAAGGCATTTCCGAAAGTATCTGCGAGCCACAGCTATCTTGTTTGAAATCCAATTACGTCAACAGCCAATCACAACCCCTCCCCCCTATAGGCAAGCAACAGCAGACAAAAAAAAAACGGAAAAAATATATTTTTCCTGTTCGACATTCCAGATCCTTCCAGTCATACGTTCACGTTTTCCCCCTCTGTCTGCCCATTGCGTGTTTTCGCTTTCTCTTCCCTTCTCTCGTTCCTCTCTATATATCTATCTGTTTCTCTTTCTATCTCTCTCAGTCTCTCTATCTATCTATCTATCTATCTATCTATTTCTCTATTTATCTATTTATCTATTTCTCTCTCTCTCTCTCTCTCTCTCTCTCTCTCTCTCTCTCTCTCTCTCTCTCTCTCTCTCTCTCTCTCTCTCTCTCTCTCTCTCTCTCTCTCTCCCCGCCCCCCCCAGTCTTCCATCTCCTTTTTCCTCTCCCTCATTCCACCACCTCTCCTTCCATCCCCTCTTCTCACCAAACATCCTCCCCCCCCCCCCCCCTCCTCTTGTCCTCCTGAGGAACTATGTCTCGCGTCCTCCTCGTCCTTTCCAACTCTCCATTAGAATAACTTTAACAGAACCTTCAAGATTTGATGGATGAACTGCGCCCCAGCTTCACTCTCCCGGCCATGCCATAAGGATCTGCGAGGTCCTACGCCTCCACAGCATCCTTTGTCGACACGCGTCATCGCCAAGGACAAGCCGTCATCCATTCAGACAGGATGAGGACCTCTCCGAAGGGCGTTTCGGGGCTGACATCACCAGGTGGACCGAAAGGAGTTTACGGGGCCATCCCGAGGACTCATAAACTTGGTGGAGGGATTCGTGTTCTGAAGGACTTGCTGGTCATTTCGCTCGGTGATGGGCGGGAATCGATCCTCCGAACCCCTGGAAGGGAGGTTTGAAATGTGTTAATGCTGTAAAGGTGGTCGTGATTTGAACCGTTTTTGTTAGTGTTGTTTTTTTGTTTTTTGCCTTTCATTTTTTTCTTGATAATGCTCTCTCTCTCTCTTTCTCTCTCTCTCTCTCTCTCTCTCTCTCTCTCTCTCTCTCTCTCTCTCTCTCTCTCTCTCTCTCTCTCTCTCTCTCGCTGTCTCGTTTGTAGCTGCCCGAGTTCATTAGTCTTGATTTCCCCCCTTGTTTTTAGTTTGTTTTTTGTATTGTTCTGGGGTTCCTTTACGGAGAACCCATTGTGGATCTCATTGGAATATATACGCCAATCTAACCTTCGCGAAGTTTGTTTATGGCTGTTGTGCCAGAAAGGATGGCGGGCGCTTTGTACTCATCAGAGGGAGTTTCAACTCTCTCTCCGTCTCTCTCTATATCTATCTATCTATCTGTCTAACGATCTTTCTCTCTCTCTCTCTCTCTCTCTCTCTCTCTCTCTATCTATCTCTCTCTTTATCTCTCTCTCTCTCTCTCTCTCTCTCTCTCTCTCTCTCTCTCTCTCTCTCTCTCTCTCTCTCTCTCTCTCGCTTTCTCTCTCTCCCCGTCTCCCTCCGACTTCGACACGTGGCGACCTGACCTGCGCTCCGCAAAGCTGATTTGTCTGATCTAAGTCCTTCTCGACTTCACCCAACTATTGCAATGGAACTTTACCTCGTTTTAAGTTCGGGCGGGGGCCTGGCGCGGCCGCCGGAGTGAAATTGTATAGAGGGAGTCCGTGACGCCGTGCATGCGTGGCTGACTGCAGATTTGGGTGTTTATATGCCTACAAATCTGTCTATTGATATATGTGTATACACACGCACAACACATACACACACAAATACATATAAATAGTTGGATAGATACCTCTCTATCTATCTATATATATTTATCTATATATATATATATATATATCTATCTATCTGTCTATCTATCTATCTATCCATATATATATGTATATATATTTTTTTCTATAGATATATGTGTGTATATGTATGTATGTATATATACAAATAGGCTAAATGTATCCTTAGGTTACTGTATATACGAAATGTCAGCGAAAGGGATAATGACAGTGATAATGATAAAGATAAAATTCACAATTATTGCTTTAAATATTAAACAGATGGAGAGAATGATAATCATGATACTACGAGAAGGAAGCTGCATCCCAAACTTCCCCTTTTTTTACACCCTTGAGGCGCACTACAGAGCTTCTCAAATATCTTATTATGAAGAGTTTGTATAGTGTTGCCGGTGGCCGTAATGTTGTTGAAAAGGGCATTTTGAACCAAGTTTCTCTGTACACAATCTCGCAAACATGAACTTGTTGACCTGTTTGCTTCCTCACTTATATTCACACACACGCACAGTTACAATGCTTTTTTTCTTATATGAGTGGACAAAAAAAAAAGTCAACATTCTCTCCTTAAGGAAAAATCAATACATTTTTTCTTCCAAGATCTCATGTACTCACAAAAATCTCACGATTGCACGAACTGGAATATCGTCTTATGCAGAATGTTCCTAGAAGCTGCGAGTCTTGTGTTTACGTGCTTGATCCTTGCTTCATCCCGAGCAGTGACAGTGTCTCAAATGTATTCAAAATTGCACGCATGATGTATACCGATTTCCCTGCGCCTGAGTCAGCACGGTGGTAGTGGCAGCGGAGGCGACAACAAAGATAATGGAAATGTTTATGGAAATCATGGGAATGGTATTGATAAGCATGGTGATAACTATGAGAATAAGAATAACAAACTTGGGTTATAGAGAAGAAATAATAGGCCTTATAATGGCACACTATCATCTTTATCAAAGTTTGTAAATCCTTTTCTCCTACAAATGAGTTTACGCCCGTTATTCCCGCTACCCCTCCCCCTCCCCATACAGCCCCTACCTTACCCTCTGCCCACACCCGTTGCCTACACACCCTCTACCCATGTCCAGTTACGCATACCCCCTTTATACCTCTCTTGGACATATCCTTTATCCAGTAACCTTCACCTACACCCTCCCATGTCCTCCTACCCATACCCTCCTACCCAACTCCCCAGCCCATACCCCCTTGCTTCCCTTACGTCTGCTCTCTTATCTGTACCGCTTTACCCAAATGCCCTCGTCATGCTCTCGAACCCATACCCACTCCCCATGCCCTCTTACCCATTTCCTATACGCACGACCTTTATTACTGTATCATTACCCTCTTCCCCATACCCCATGCCCTCACGCTCGTAGCCCCTACCCATTCCCTTAAACCCACACCCCCACCCCATGCCCTCCTACCCATGACACAGTTCCAAGAACGCATACCTCCCCTTCCTAACATACCCCCTTCCCCATACCCTCATATCCTTACTGCCCTACCCATACCCCTTCCCCAAAACCCCCTCCCCCATACCCCCATACCCATACCCCCTCCCCATACCCGCTCCCCCTCCCCCCTCCCCCCAGCGAGCAATCCCATTCTATGGAAGGTGGAATCACAAACTTAATTTCCTGCGGAGCCGTCTGATGAGCCCCGCCGAGGCTTCCCCCGCGTCTGTTTCCTGTTATTCTCGTGTTGTGTGTGTGTGTGTGTTTTTTTTTTCTCACTCTCTCTCTCTCTCTCTCTCTCTCAAGGTTGTTTTTTTTTTTTCTTTGTTTTATTGTCTCTTTATTTTATTTTTTCGTTGTTGTTTTTTTTGGGGGGGAGAGGGAGGGGGGAGGAGAAGAAGGAAAGCGG
>NC_061828.1:29386771-29394271 GCF_019202785.1 Penaeus chinensis | reverse complement strand
CGATCCAGGGTGTTTCGTGGTGATTAATTACTCTGGCGAAAGCTCCTCTCTCCTTCATCCCTCTTCGTCCTCCTTCACCGCTCCTTATCTCCTTCTCCTCTCCTCTTTTTTTATTGCCAAATGAGGGGAGGGGAGACTCATTTTCACGCGCGGACACACTGTGAGATCCGCGCCTTCAAACGGCCACACACACATTGAACGCAAAGCACAAACACACATATATAGTTACACTCACATACACTCACTCTCTCTCTCTCTCTCTCTCTCTCTCTCTCTCTCTCTCTCTCTCTCTCTCTCTCTCTCTCTCTCTCTCTCTCTCTCTCTCTCTCCCTCCCTCCCTCCCTCCCTCCCTCCCTCCCTCCCTTCCTCCCTCCCTCCCTCTCTCACTCCCTCCCTCCCTCCCTTTCTCACTCCCGTCCTCACTCCCTCTCCCCCTCCCCTCCTCCCTCTCTCTCTCTTTCCCTCTTTCTTTTTCCCTCTCTCTCTCCCTCTCTCCCCCTCCCTCTCTCCCCCTCCCTCTCTCCCTCCCTCCCCCCTTCCTTCTCTCAATCCCTGACCCACCGAAATACCCGCGTGTTTGCACAGCGCCGCCGCCAATTTTGCAATGTAACTCTTATCTCTGTCGCCAGTGTGTCGGCAACTCACTCCCTCTGAAGGGACGCGGGGAAAATATACAAATAAATGGAAACAAAACATGAAATAGGAGTCGTAAAAAGGGAGGTGGGAGAGAGAATATGAGATGGGAGGAAGTAGATGGAAACAATTTGAAAACAGAAAATGGGGGAGCATGAAAAGGGAGGTGGATGGGAGAATATGAGGAAGGGACGAAATAATTAAAAACAGAATGATAACAAAACACGGGAAACAGGAATTATGGACATATAAATGAAATCATGAAAAAAAAAGGACGAAACGAAAATAAACAGATTAATAAAAACAAAACAGATAACAAATATGAATTACAGTCTGTGGATAAATAGAAGAATATGTTTATCCCGAATGTTGTCACATAATTGGACTGATTAGATTATGAATAAAGAAACTTGTTCATTGATGAGATTACGGTACTACATTTTGTATCATTAATATTTCAAGCTAATTACTATGTAAAATGTGATATTAATAATTCAAACATATTTAAATGTTGGTCGTATTACTAATAACTTGAACACATGTGAATTGTATTACTTAAGGTTCAGCAATATTTCAGTGGTAAAGAGGTTACGATGTCGTCGATAATCGAATGACAAACGACACTGGCAGGATTAATACGTGTCATTCTGTGCCATAAGGGAAGTACCCTCTTTTCACTGCTGATGGTGAATACATTTTAGTGATTTTCTTTTTCTTTTTTTATGAATGAGCCAGATATAAATGAAATTTTAGAATTAAAACATGTAATTTCATTTACGATGAGTGTATCCCGTTTCGTATTTTTGGGAAAAAAAAACAAAAATCTTTGAGCAGACTTTGTTCTGTATATTTCCCTCTAATGCCACGAAATGCGTTATGGAAATAGCTCTTTGAAAGGCGTGACTGCCGGGCTGGCAACACTACCTCTCATCTTGCTTTCTAAGGCCACTTCCGAGTACTTCCTTATGACGTCACCGCTTGCAAAGATTAGTCGCAATTCAAAAAAAAAAAAATGATTTGCATTTCGTCAGCGAAGGCGGTAATCAAGCTCAATTAAGAAATTTAAACGCCATCGACACATAATTGGCATCGATGAGAATTTCAATAGAATGAAGTTGATAATGATTAAGTTTTTTTTAGCTAATTAATTAAGGTATATATCTTGATAGTGGCAAAGCGTGATATTAAAAAGCCATTAATAATAATGGCCAATAATTAGAGTCCACTGGATAATTGTTCGAAGCGAAGGTCAATTATCTGGTTTATAACGAATGGTAATTAGTCTTCAGGTGATGATCGAAAAGGCACGATTATATTAATTGCTAGACGAAAGGTATCTTGTTCTGCGTGATGGCATAATAGGATCATTTACGCTGCTGAGGAAGTTTATATCTGATGGAAAAAATCGATCACGGTCATTTTATCAACAGATATTAAACGTAAGCCAAAGAAGGGGCATTGCTTTGTCAAAAAAGTAAAACAAAAAAAAATAATAATGAATAGAAAAAACAGCCCAAAATAAAAATTATATTCATAGCCCCCTTTTGCAAGTCAATCATCAAGAAAATTCAATTTATAGCCTCAATAGTTTTGGGAATATATTAGATTTTCAATTCAGTCAGAGCAGACGACCTTTGGCAGCGATGAGTCGAAGAGGGGACGAGACAGAGAGGGGGGGGGAGGGAGGAAGGAGGATAAAGGAGGAGAGAAGGAACGGGAGGAGAAGGAGAAGTAGGAGGAGGAAGGGAGGAATAAAAGAGGATGGATGGGATGAGAAGGGAGAGAGGGATAAAGGGAGAGGGAAACGGAGACAAATAGGAGGAGGGGGGGAGGAAGAAGGAATAGGGTAAGGAGTGAGGATGAGTGGGAGGTAGAGGGAAGATGAGGATGAAATAGGGGAAATAGGAGGGAGAAAAGAGGAAGGAGGGAAGGAGGGACACGAGTATAAGGAGATGTGGAGGAGAGATGAAGGAGGAAGTAGAGAGAGGAGAGAGGAATAGAGGAATGAGAAAAGAAGAGAAAGAGAGAAACAACAGCGGAGGAATGACGGAGGAGGAGAGAGGGGAAAGTGAGAGATGAAGGAGAAGGAGGGAGAAAGCGAATGAGGAGAGAGAAAGATATCGAAGAGGAGAAAAGGAGGGAGCAGGGGGAGGGGGGAGGGGGGATACCGCTCGAACTAATACGAATAATAACTTTGGATATAACAAGGAAATAAGAGGGATAATTCGGTAACAGCTGAGCGGAAGGGAGAGAGATGCAGCTGTAGCGTCCTTCTGGTCCTCGCCCCCCCCCCCCCCCCCCCACGCCCCCCACGGTTTATTGTCTTCGTTGCACGTGTGTGTGTGTGTGTGAATATATGTGTGCGCGTGTGCGTGTGTGTTTGTATGTGTGTGTGTGCGTGTGTGAATATATGTGTGCGCGTGTGCGTGTGTGTCTGTTTGTGTGTGTGCGTGTGTGTGTGCGCAATGCCTCGGGCTTAATGATTTATGTATTAGAGTTTTGTCATTTTTTTCCAGGTAGCTTGTCATTAGTGACAACGGCGTTTACATTTCTTATTAACAAAGCTAATACACACACGCGCACATATACACCACGCATACACGCACACACACACACACACACACACACACACACACACACACACACACACACACACACATATATATATGTGTGTGTGTGTGTGTGTGTGTGTGTGTGTGTGTGTGTGTGTGTGTGTGTGTACATACATATACATACATACATATATATATATATATATATATATATATATATATACACAGTAAAACTCCAATTATCCGACCTGACAGAGGGGCATATATTTTTTTTTTTTTTTCGAATATCTTGCGAACGACTATCGAAACACATTAAACGTAAACACACGTCCACGTAAACATGCACTCACTAAGCGAACTTACACTTGGAGATCAATCGAAACACAAACGTAAGGAAATCTGTTTCAGTGAAAATGGAATTTCAGTACTGTACACGTACTTATTCACAGATCTTGAAGCCTCCTTTTGTCCTTCTGGCTGTTAACCTTTAGTCGTTGTTTTGGGTCGGTCGGTGGTCGGCCAGATAAAGCTGCCATTCGCACTTACGGACCCGCTGACACACACTTACAAACTTACTTTACGGACACTTGCGACACTCACACTTACAAATCGGTCTCGCTGTACGTCATTACACTTAACACTCTTCGTCAGTCTTAAGATCAAAAATGAAACCAGACACTGAAGTATAACAATGAATACATTTGATAGTTTAACCCGCGTCTAAAAAGAACCCTCAGAAAACGGGCGGCGACACACGCGGCATTACGGGGATCACAGCGACCGCCATCGCCACGGGGAAGGGAAAGCAATCGATTAGAAAAGCATCAGAAAGGTTTGGGGGGCATGGCACCAGTTCGGATGACCGAACACTTCGGATAATCGGAGTTCGGAAAATTGTGCGTGTGTCAGTGTGTGTGTGTGTGTGTCTGTGAGTGTGTGTGTGTGTGTGTGTGTGTGTGTGTGTGTGTGTGTGTGTGTGGCGTGTGTGGGTGTGTGTGTGTGTGTGTGCATATACGTTTGTGTGCGTGTGAGTTACTTCAGCGCCCCTTCCCACTTCACCCCAAGCGGAAAAGAAGATGCAGCGGTCAGATATGTTGCCGTAATTACCCTTATTGCAAGGTTGCCATAAGGGCGAAAGCGCCTTGTCACAGCCATGACTAACGACCGGAGGGAATGACCTCCATAATGAAGCTCGTCTGAGATGTCGGCGAGGATAGATGAGACAAGAAATAGAGCGAATAAAGCAGAAGGTATAGAGAGACATGAAAAATGAGGAGAGAGAGATGGAGAAAGAGTGAGGAGAGAATAAAATTAGGAGAGACAAAAAGCGAACAAGGAATGAGAAAGCATTGATGATGAGAGAAGAACACTTGAGGAAGTCAATAAAGAGGGGAGAAAGAGATGAGAGAGATAATGAAGGAAGGACGAAGAATGAGACAAAAAAAAAGTCATGTAAACAGACAAGCATTATTTATTCATAGCCGTTTTCTTCCCAGTCTGCGGCCTCGGGGAAGTCTCGCTTCCCAATGCATATCCAAACAGACCACTTCGGATTGCTAGAACATGAGTACCCTGAGCAACATAGCGGAACGGTAAGCAACATGCCAAGCATCACCAGGTGAAATCGGCATAGCGTCAATCAACATAGCAACATGTGATCAGTCAGCATAATTATCGTCATACGAGCAATCGACATAACAATCGGCATATGACCAGTCAACATAACAGCCGACATGACAACTGTCAGCTTATCAATAACTAGTATAACAATCGACATAACAGCCGGCATATGACCAGTTAGCATATCAGTCGACCTGACAACAGCCAACATAACAGCAATTAACATAACGGTCACATTATCAACGCAGCTCAGCAGTCAACATGGCACCAACCAGCATAACAGCAGTCGACATAACAGCAGTCAGGATATACTATACTATCAATATATATACTATTCTGCAGTCAACATGGCAACAACAAGCTCGTCAACAGTCAACGTAGCAACAGTCTGCATAACAACGCTTGAGCATCAGGCAGCATGCAAAAGACGACAATTTATGGGTCACGCTTCATAAAGGCTGTATTCTGATACTGGATTTGCGAGGAAGCACTTCATTTTCCTAGCTATATAAATAGCGATCATGACAGTGATAATAAATATCGCAAAAATGATAAAATTATTAGAAGGGAGAAAAAAAAAACTTGCTTTTCTGTGTGTTCCAGAATGCGTAAATGTAACATGAAAGATCTCACTGAATAATGAAGATGCAAGTAGCGAATCTGGGATAATTTACAAAGCAAATAAACTTACCTTAATGAAAGAATAAACAAAGAGAAAGAATTGTTATTTCGAGGAACTGAACTACTTCAGAATTGTAGCAAACAGTTTCCTTTTGTTCCTTCTCGGTCTGCCTCTTCTCGTTTTCTTTGTCTCTTCCCTCCTCCTCTCTCTCTCTCTCTCTCTCTCTCTCTCTCTCTCTCTCTCTCTCTCTCTCTCTCTCTCTCTCTCTCTCTCTCTCTCTCTCTCTCTCTCTCTCTCCTCTCTCTCTCTCTCTCTCTCTCTCTCTTTCTCTCTCTCTCTCTCTCTCTCTTTCTCTCTCTCTCTCTCTCTCTCTTTCTCTGCTTCCATTCTCTCCTTTACTTTCTCTGGCTTTCCCTCTCGCGTTCTTTGTCTCTAACCTCCACTTCTTTCCTTCTCCGTTGTTTGTGGATTCCCTTGTCTCTACTCTTCTTTCTTCTCTTCTCTCCCTTGCCTAATTTTCGCCTTTTTTTCTTTACCTTCCTCTCTCGCTTCTTCCCTTCACTTGTGTCTTTACTTTCTATGCATCTCTCTACCTCTGTCCTTTGCTCTTTATATAAACTTTTAACTTTTTTCTGCCTCTTTATTTTTCTATTCTCCTTCCATCTTTCTGTCTCCGTCCCTAGCATTTATCTTTTTTTTTTTTCTTCTTTGCTTCTTGCTGCTTTCTGCAGTTTCCATATGTTCTATATTTCGCACTCTTTTTATTATTTTCTTTCACCTTCTCTTTCCCTATTCTCCTTTAATCTTTTCCCAAAGTCCCACTGTTCTTTAGTCTATCCTACTATTCTCCTTTGCTTGTCTCTTCTTTTCTCTCCATTCTTATTTATTCCTATCTTCCTTTTTTTCTCTTCCCGTTTCTTTTCCTCCTTTCTTTATTCTCTTTCCCTCTCTCTTTTCCCTAATACATCAAACTGACTTCCTCCCTCCATTCTCTCCCACTTTCTGTCTCCTATAATTCCTCTCCCTCTCTCCCTGCCTCCTTTGCTATCCTTCTCTCCTACTTCTCCTGTTTTCTGGATCTTGCTTCCTCCTACCCTAGTTCTTTCCTTCCCCTTCCGTCTCCCTCTTTCCATTCTCTTCCAGTCTCCTTTTATCTGTTATTCCCTTTTTACTGTCCTTCCCTCTCTTTTTCTCTCATCTCATCCTGTCTCCTTCTTCTTCTCCCTTTCCCTTTCTGTTTTTTTCTCCCTATCTCTCTTCATGGGTGTTTACAGTCCTCTTGGCTTCTCCGTTCATTCTGCGTTCAAAAGTCACAAGTTTGCGCTGTGTTCAAAACGTATTTGCTTGCCCTGTGTTCAGTAGAAATTTATTAGTGCAATGTTCAAAAGTGACACGGTCGCGCTGTGTTCAGTAGAAATTTTCGGGGGTGATTTCTGCGAGCACCAAATCGCGTCTGGGTTACTGTCGTGCATGGTTTGCTTGCCATGGCCGCTGAGATGCGACGCCGAGGAGGACTGAGGGGGCTGTTGCAATGCCCTTTGAGAGTTTTCTGCCTCCTTTTTTGTTTTGTTTTTATTGGGGGGGAGGGGGGGAGGGGGAGCGGGGTAAGCTGCCAACGTGTTTGTTTTTCTTGTTTTTGTTCTTAGGCTTGTTCTTCTTCTATTTCTTCTTCTTTTATTTCAATGTTTTCTTCTCCTACTCCTCCTTCTCCGGCTCTTTCTTCTTCTGTTCCTTTTTTTCTCCTCATCCTCATCCTCCTCTTCCTCCTCTTTCTTCTTTCCTTTCTTCTTCTACGTGTTCGAAAGGAGGAAGAACGAAGCAAAATAATAAATCTAGACAGGAAGGAAGATGCGATAAAACAAAGAGAAGAGGACGAAGAGGGAGGAAGAGGAAAAAGGAACCTATTTCTTTGAAGCGGCATTCTGGAGAGCAAAAAGGAGGGAAAGTCACCAAGGCCAGAGCCATGATAAAGACGATAGTGAGGAAGATGATGATGGCGAAGGTCATGATGATGGTGATGATGGTGAGAATGATGGTGGTGATGACTATGACAACGGTAATGGTGGTGATAGT
>NC_061828.1:29346771-29356771 GCF_019202785.1 Penaeus chinensis | reverse complement strand
CCTCCTCCTCCTCTCCTCCTCCCCTCCTCCTCCTCTCCTCCTTCCCTCCTCCTCCTCTCCTCCTCCCCTCCTCCTCCCCTCCCCTCGTCCCCGCTTTGGCGCGCCGGGCTGCACCTTCCTCCTCGCCTTTCATACCTGTTTCATCGTCCGTTTCTTTGTTGTTTTTTCATCACTAACTTCTCCTTTGTTCTTTCTGTCACTTCACAGCCATCGGTTTTGTTTTTTACTCTCTCTCTCTCTTCGTCTCTCTCCTTTTTTCTCTGTTTTTTCTCTCTTTCTTGCTTGCTTGCTTGCTTTCTTTTCTAGTTTTCTTTTCTTGGTGTATCCATTCTCTATTTTGTTATTAGAAGAGAAATAGGAAAAGTCGCTTCAGGGAGACATATTCTGTAATAAATATGATAAGAAATTTTAATCCACCAGCTCAAGAAAAAAAAACAATAAAGAAAAAAACGATGGGGTAACCAGATTTATGGGTTTAAGAAAAAAGTATATCGGACTACCAGGGGCGGTCGCTTAGTTTACAAACCCCGGCAGCATCTTTTACCCATTCAACATAACACCGCCCGCCGGAGTTAATCTTATGTGTAGACACTCGAGAATGGAGAATCCTGATAGTGTCTCTCTCTCTCTCTCTCTCTCTCTCTCTCTCTCTCTCTCTCTCTCTCTCTCTCACTCTCTCTCTCTCTCTCTCTCTCTCTCTCTCTCTCGCTCTCTCTCGCTCTCTCTCTCTCTCTCTCTCTCTCTCTCTCTCTCTCTCTCTCTCTCTCTCTCTCTCTCTCTCTCTCTCTCTCTCTCTTTCTCTCTTTCTCTCTTTCTCTCTTTCCCTCCCTCCCTCTCCCTCCTTCGCTCTTCTACTTCCCCCTTCTCCCTTCCTCCCTCTTGCTTCCCTCTTTACCTCTTCTTTTCTCCATCCCTCCTTTTCTCCATCCCCCTCCCTCCAAATGTTTCACCCCAACTCCATCGACCAAAATAAACATCAGCCTCACTTCGACCGCCGCGCCTTCGCCCATCGGTCGCGCGGCGCGGGGCAGCGGCGTGGCCCTCGGTGGCGGTGTCGGAGGAGACGGCGGCTGCGGCAAGCGAGGCGAGGCGGCGGCGGCGGCGGCGGCGGCGGCGGCGGCGGTGGCGGCGGCGGCGTTTTCGTCCAGCAGGAAATGAAGTTCGAGCGGAGTACGAAATGCGAAGCGTGTGGCGAAAAAAAAATGGCGCTTTCCTTACGTGACTCGGACATTTACGACCTCGTAAAGCCTTCCTGCCGATTAGGATTCTAAATGATTCGTCGTTTTGGTATCTTGTTTTTATTCAGATTTAATTTTTATCAGACTCTGTTTACTGGTTGGATGGATTCGTTCAGTGCATTCATTTTTCCGGTGTGGATTTGTTAACCTGTCGTGTTCTGTTGTCATTAATTTCTAGTTTTATATGGTAATTTAGCTCCTTAAAAAATGTATATGAACCTTGACAGTAGAAACCAAAACAAACTATATAATCTGTGCTCGAGAGGTGTTCACAGCATTCATTATAGATATAGATTCGCTATTTATCCTGTGACCATAATTTTGCGAGGATGAAAATTATGTTTTAAAAAATGACTTCATATAACTATGGTAACAGAGAGTTGCGGCGCTATAAAGATCAAATGTATGGTTTGTCAACCGACTAAACCGATTGTTGCTGGATTGTGCAGTGGCCATCACCACTGATACATATAGAGGGATTGTAACCCACAGTTATTCTGCAGCACATAGAAATCACCAGTTTTTGTAGGTAATCCTTTTTTTTATATCGACATTATTCTATCATAGTGTTCAGTAGTCCGTGATACAACTTTTACATGAGAACGTGGACGCGGCGCTGTTACGGCCCGCTGCTTGGCGTCCAATAAAATGGCCGTCATCGTGAATAAACGCGTAGATTTGTCATATCTGAGATGGTTTGCCTTATTTACTGAGCTTGATGTCATCTTTTGGACCGATTTTCCGTGAGAAAAAGGACTCGATGTTGATCAAAGGGATATTCACTCACAATTAATGACTGTAAAGTTTGGTATTTTATGGCAATTTATAGCTATTTTATTTTTAGTTACATATAAAATAATCGCCAGATATCCGCACTGGTAAACGTTCAAATATTTAACTTGATTTTGTTCAGTCCCTCGTTCATTAAAGAGACGACGAGAGCTAGCGATGCGAGCGACGTATTAAACACGACGAGCAGGCCTTTGATGTCGTTTGAGCGTCACATTCTGTCAAAGAAAGCCGAGTGAATGATGACAGAAATGCTTTACGCTTGTCCTCCCCAAGATCAGCTGTTGGGGACGAAGCCTGTTGGAGGAATTCCGCGCAAATGGTGATTCCAGCGGTAAAGAGGGTTAAAAGTCGAGGATTTTATTACCTGCAGTGTCTGTTTTTTGTTTTTTGTTTTATGCCATTTCATTTCTGGGATCATGTTTGCTCCTTTATGTGTGATTTTCCAAGGGATTGGTGGCACCGATGATCCAGGAAGTGTGGCACAAGAGATACCCAGGTCATTCTGCGAGAAACTTATGTATTCAATCGCTGTGCGATTGAATACATAAGTGTTATATTTGTAGCCACAGTGGATGTACGCAATATGAGAAAGGAACCGTTAACGCGCCCTTGGCAAAGCTAAATTGCGTTGGTAGATTGGATTATATATCTATCTGTTTCTCTATTTATCGACCTGTCTATCTATCTCTCTATATCTATATCTATATATACATATACATTCATATGTATATGTATAAAATGCGTCCCCTCAAGCTTAAAAAAATAGGGCGGCTCCTCAAATTATGAGCGGCCGGGTTACAGAAACCTCAGTATTTTTTCACTTACCCGAATATAAAATACTGAACAGCATTACTTAAGAATATATGGTGCTGGAGCCTGGGGGTTCCTGTCAGCCTGGCTACAATTAGAGGTTCTGTAGCGAATTCCCGGCGCTTCTTAACAAGGCATAGTGGGTCCCGTGTCCATTTGAGGCCGAGATGTACGACCCATTAGCGGCTGCTGGGTCGTCTTTATAACGTGTTACCTTGCTTTTACTACCACGTGGGGAGAGAGGGAAGGTGAAAGAGGGGAAACGGCGGCCAGGGAGGGGGAAGAGTGGGTAAGTAAGGGGGAAATTTAAGAGATATCGTAACAGGATGTTGCGTGATATAGGAGGGGGGGAGAGGTAAAGAATTTGTATGGCTTGTCAGGCTTGAACCTCTTAGGTGGAACACCCCACCGAGGAAATGAAGCGCGTGGGGGCCATGGGCGTCGCATGGGGGCCATGGGCGTCGCGTGGGGGCCATGGGCGTCTCGTAAATCGCAAGGAAGGTGCTTGCCCATGCGGGTGCGACGAAGGTGCGAGCAGGGAAGAGAGATTACCCTGCGGAGGAACTGGAGGGCGGCTCAATCTGGTCGGGAGTCGAGTCCTAATTGATTTATCTGAACAGAAAATCCTCGGTGCCGGGGACTGTGTGTTCCTCCCGTCCTGAAACAGGCGCGGAGCTTGTTTCTGGTTCCGTTGTGCAAGACTGTTATGCTGCTCTTTTAGATTGAATTTAGATCACCGTACAAGGAAAGAGCTAACGAATAAACATTTTTTATATATGGCAGGAACACATATACGTCCTGCAGCAAATTTCTAGTCATTTTTTTTTTTTTTTTCAGGTTAAGTTTAGATTACCATGCTAAGAAAGATAAATATTTAAGCATGTTTTAAAGGAAGGTTATCCACGCGTAACAAGCTCCGTCGCACACAGCAAAAGGCGAAGTTCTAATCCGTTATTATTTTCCCGCAGTTCTGGTACGACTACAAGCTGAAGTGGGAGCCGTCGGAGTACGGGGGCGTCAAGATGCTGCACGTGCCCTCCGACCACATCTGGCGGCCGGACATCGTGCTCTATAACAAGTGGGTCAGACTGCGTGCGGCCATTCCACACGCACGCACACACGCACGCACACACACACACACACACACACACACACACACACACACACACACACACACACACACACACACACACACACACACACACACACACACACACACTCACACACACCACACACACACACACATATATATATATATATATATATATATATATATATATATATATATATATATATATATATATATATCTGTATATATATCTGTCTATAGATAGATAGATAGATATATGTGTGTGTGGGTTTATATTTATATATATGTATGTATATATATATATATATACATATATGTGTGTGTGGGTTTATATTTATATATATGTATGTATATATATATATATATATATGTAAATGTATGTGTGTGTGTGTGTGTGTGTGTGTGTGTGTGTGTGTGTGTTTATGTGTGTGTGTGTGTTTGTGTGTATGTATATATATATACATATATATATATATTTATATATGCATATACATATATATATATATATATATATATATATATATATATATATACATACAAACACACACACATACACACAGGTATGTGTATGTGTGTATATATATATATATATATATACATATATATGTATATATGTATATATATATATACACATATGTGTGTGTGTATGAAACAAACACAAACACAGTAACGTGTACACAAAGATGAAAGGAAAACAGCCACAGTAAGAAAATGAAATTGAATTGTAACGTTTCGAACTCTTCACGAGTTCCTCTTCAGACGAATGACGAATTCATCCATTTTGGTTTATCATTCGTCTGAAGAGGAACTCGTGAAGAGTTCGAAACGTTACAATTCAATTTCATTTTCTTACTGTGGCTGTTTTCCTTTCATATGTATGTATATATATATATATATATATATATGTGTGTGTGTGTGTGTGTGTGTATATATATATTTGTGTATATATACTTGTATGTATGTATATATGTATATACGTGCGTGTGTATGCATGTGTGTGTATGTGTGTTTGTGTGAGTCTGTTGTATGCATGTATGTATGTATGTATGTATGTATGTATACATGTTTTGTAATGAATTCTTGGCAAAAATATGGAATACAAATTCAAACAGTTGAATCCATGAGTCAACAAGCATTTCTCAATTCAGACGTTAATGCATTATCGAAACTTGATACAAAACCCTATTTTCATTAGTGATCGCTTTTTTTGTAATCTACAGGGCTTTGATGCAGTATAATAGAAACTAAATTCTGAAGTCTATAATTGGCCTGTGGCATTACCGTACTGAAATTCCCGCTATAAGTTTCGAACCTTTTCGTTTCAGTGTTTCTCTCTGCTTCGCCCTGAACGATGTATTTTTTTCTGTATAGTTTATTGTTAAAAAGATAGGTGATATATTGTAGATTTCGCGCAGGTTGATTGTACTTATTTATTTTTCAATAAACGGTTCATGCGGTAAAAAATGGGATACTGTGTTATATATTTTGCCTAGGTTAATTGTATTTATTTAACGAGTTCGCATTTCAAAGAACGTGAAATATTATTTTTTCTGATATATTATCAAAAGAAGATTTATTATCAGAGAGGAAGCTTACATCTACAGTATTCATTACCGTCAGACTCGTACGCGGAACACAAATGTATTTGTATTGTACATAAAAAAAAATACTTGAAAAAGAATCAGACTTGTTTGGAATAATTACATTTCCAGAACTATAAGGCAATTTATTACGTGTAAAGGGAATGGAGAAGAAAAGATAAATTCGTAGACAAAGGCAAAGCAAGAGCGCTACATTTTCTATTTCTTTCACTGTTTTTTTACTCATAGACATCTTTTATTTCCATTACTTATAAGCTTTGGATGCACGAGTTTTGACTTACAGCCTGTCCCAAGTCTCGCCTAAGCCCTTGCAACTCGACGCAAAGTTAACCCAAGGCTTTCTATTAAGTCGCCGCCCCTTGTGGATTGGAAAGTTATATCAGAAAGTCGAGAGAAAGACAGGACGTGGAAAATGGTGGGAAGGATAGGCGGGATCATCCATCAAACGGCAGATGCACGCGCGCGCCTGTCGATCTTCCTCTGTTTTCTCTCTTTCTCTCTTTTTTTTAGTTTTTTTTCAATCTTTCGCTCTTTCGTTTTTTGTTTTTGTTTTTTTGTTTGTGTGTCTTTGAATCGGTCGTCTTAGCCCACATATCCGGCAGTAATATATGATATATGTGTGTGTGTGTGTGTGTGTGTGTGTGTGTGTGTGTGTGTGTGTGTGTGTGTATATATATATATATATATATATATATATATATATATATATATATACATATATATGTATATGTGTGTGTGTGTGTGTGTGTGTGTGTGTGTGTGTGTGTGTGTGTGTGTGTGTGTGTATGTGTGTGTGTGTGTATGTGTGTGTTCACCAAACCCATTTAAATCCTCGCGTAGCTCTCTCGTGTTCACTCACTCACCCACGCCCATTACCGGAGACTGATCGTCTCTTGTCAACCATGCATGTGGCCAAAGCCTTCCTTCCACTCGCTTCTCCTGCAATCTCTACCAGTCGCTCGTGCGTTCAAACTCCACACACGTATCCCCGCACTCAAGCATCACCCATTCGCTCAAGCCCGCCCACTCACCCACGTCCTCAGATCCACCCACTCACCTAGGCCTTCACACTCATCCACTCACCCAGGGCTTCACGCCCAGACACTCATCCATGTCTCCACACTCACCCACGTTCTCACATCAACCCACTCACCCACCCACTCTCGCCCACGCTCTCACACCCACCCAGTCACCCACGCCTTCGCCCCACCCGCTCACCCACGCCCTCACGCCCTCCCTGTACCCCGCAGCGCCGATGGCAACTTCGAGGTGACGCTGGCCACGAAGGCGACGCTGCACCACGACGGGCTGGTCGAGTGGAAGCCGCCGGCCATCTACAAGTCCTCGTGCGAAATCGACGTCGAGTTCTTCCCCTTCGACGAGCAGACCTGCGTCATGAAGTTCGGGTCCTGGACCTACGACGGCGGGCAGGTGAGGAGAGCTTGGCTTGGCTGCCTCGTCCTCGGTCCTCTGAGCTGTTCCTCAGGATTTTTTTTAACTCGGTCTTCTTAGCTGTGTAACTAAAGTGCCCATTTTGCTCGCTCTTCTTGCCTTTGTTTTTAAGATATAATTGTTTGGGGGAGATGGTATGGAAGAAATTCTGTAGGGAATGTAAATCCTTTGTATACTCTGTTCCAGATTCGATTCAACTCTAATATCTAGATTGGCGTTTAAATATTATTATCAACAGTTCCCCGCATTAAATAAAACAACCCTATGACCATAAACATTTCTCTCCGCCACCCGCATACAATCGCCACAAACAGAGACAAGTCATCACGAACCCTATAAGATTACCCGACCATCCTTTCTCTGCAGGTCGACCTCCGCCACATAGACGAGGTGGAGCACAACCCCGTGGTGGAGATCGGCGTCGACCTCTCCGAGTTCTACATGTCGGTCGAGTGGGACATCCTAGCTGTGCCGGCCATCAGGTGCGCGGGGGGGGGGGGGGGGGGGGGGGGTGAAGGAAAAAGGTTTACTATTAGTATTAGTGTTAGTAACTTTTTACATTTTTTATAAGGCAATTTAGTTATTATCAATAATAGTACTAATATTGTTTATTTATCTTTTAATTTTAGACAAAGGGGATATTATTAGCACTGTTTTTTTAAGACAAAGTTAGAATTAGCAAGTAATGTTTTTTTCCATTGGTTCCATTTAAGACAAAGATGATTATTATCATTAGTAGTAGTTTCTTTTTCTATTAAAGGCAAAAGTTATCATTAGTAGTAGTAGCAGTATTTTTATTTCTTTTGTTTTGTACTTAATATTAAGTGATGTTTTTTAATACTATCGCTAGTATTTATTTTCTTTTTTTTTTGTCTAAGCCAAAGTGATTATTATTAGTATCGTGTTGGGATTCTATGTGATAAATGCAGTTGCAATGAAAGGATGGAATTTGTAATACAAATAACTAACCTTTATTTTGTGTGTGTGTGTGTGTGTGTCTGGCTACTTGTCTTTCTATCTATCTATCTACCTATCTATTCGTCTGTCTGTCTATCTCTTATGCGTGCCTGACTGAACACATGTCGTCCCCCATCCCCCTTCTCCCTTCTTCCTCCCCCCTCCCCCTTCCCCTTTTCCTTCTCCTTTCCCCCTTCTCCATCCCCCCTTCTCCCCTCCGCCTCCCCACTCCTCTGAATCCCCAGGAACGAGAAATACTACACGTGTTGCGACGAGCCCTACCTCGACATCACGTTTAACATCACCATGAGGCGCAAGACACTCTTCTACACCGTCAACCTCATCATCCCCTGCATGGGCATCTCCTTCCTCACCGTCCTCGTCTTCTATTTGCCCTCAGACTCCGGCGAGAAGGTAAGCGGGGTCCTCGTCTTCCTTCCCTCCCTCCGTCCCTCCTACTCTCCATTTTTATCTTTATCTCCATCTCCATCTCCATCTTCATCTCCATCTCCATCTTCATCTCCATCTCCATCTCTATCCCCATCTTTGTCTCTATCTCTATCTCCATCTCCATATCCATTTCCATCTCCATCCCCATCCCTATCTCTGTCTCCATCTCCATCTCTCTCTGCCATGCTCGTTTACCGTAGGAAAAAAAATCCTCAAAGATTCATGAAAGATCAAATTCTACGTTGTGGGAGAGTCTAGGGAAGGCACTTATGCCCAAACGGGACAGATCTGCGAGAAGTGCTAGCCAGGCGCTGGGCCCTGTCATGCTAGGAGGCAGCTAGGAGGCAGCTAGTGAGGCACCGCGCGGACGCCCCTTTGCTACTGAAATTAAAGCCGAGTTCCACATCGGATGAAGCCGGGAGAGGGCCATTCGGACGAGTAAATTCGATTGTTAGATTATACCCGCGCTCTCTCTGTTTGCGTTTGCGTGCCTGCGTTTGTGTTTGTGGGGCGGGGGTGGGTGTGAGGCAGGGAATAAGTGTATGTGTATGTGTGTGTGTGGGGGGGGTTGTTTGTGCGTGGGGGGGTGAAAGAGTGTGTGTGTGAAAGAGTGCGTGTGTGAGGGGGGGTATTTTTTTTTTTTTTTTTTGTGTTGTGTGTGTGTGTGTGTGTGTGTGAGAGAGAGAGAGAGAGAGTCCGGGAATGAGCGTATGAGTGTGCGTGAAGGAGTGTGTGCGTGAGTGACTGTGTTTGTGCGAATGAGTGAGTATCCGTCCATCCGTCTCTCTGTCTGTGTCTGTCCATCTGCCTCCCTGCCTATGCACGTGCTTGACGTAATGATCCAAACGCATCAGCCACAACAACAAACAAACAATCCTTTACCTCATACCCCTCCTTCCCTATCCTCTCCCCAACCCATCCCCAAGACCTCAGACCACACGCCCATTGACCACGCTGTTTCTAGAAGGAAAAAAGGATACATATATATATATATATATATATATATATATATATATATATATATATATATCACCCAAAAAAAAAAAAACCTGAGCGTCCGGACAAGATTCCCCGCGCTGCCACTGGCTCTCCCCGCGGCGCGAAACCAGGCCTCGGAAGACGGCCTTCCTGCGGGTTAACTAAGCGGCGCCGACCTGACTCTCAACGCCCGTGCGCTTGTTGTTATTTTCTGTGTTTATGTTATTATCAGTGTTGTTGTGGCTATTATTATCTATGTTATAGTTATTGTTATCAATGCTTTTATAGTTATTAGTGTTATTATCAATATGATTATTGTTGTTGGTATTATTATTATTATTGTTATTATTATTATTATTAGAGTATTGTTATTATTATCAGCATCAACAACACCATGATCATCATCATAATCACTTTTGTAATTGTCATTCTTGTTTTCCTCTGTTCACAACCATTATTAATAATATCAATCACTATTAGTAACAGTAGTAGTAGAAGTAGTAGTAGTCCCATTGTTGGTATTATTCCTATTATTATCACCATTTCTCTATTACCAGCATTTTACCTCACGAATTATATGATTGCCATCCTGTTCCTTAATTCTAACCTTAAACTTTTCCTCTCATTGCTAT